>NC_060119.1:806024576-806328951 GCF_021461395.2 Schistocerca americana
TAGTTTTGGAACAGGTACCGTTGCTGGATCTTCACACGTGCCTTACCTGAAGTGCGGGAGTGCGCTATTTCACGGTTTTGCGTGTGAATCAGGTTTATCATCAGATACCTCTAGCGGAAGAACCGAAGCCTCTGAATGGTTTCTGCACGAATGGAACATGTTTTGAATCCAACAGAGAACCGTTAGGGTTCTCAACTGGTGCAGTAGTCTTATCGCGGTTGCTAGATTCCACCTTGGGCGAACTGAACTTCCGTTGTGTGTATAATTACCTGGAGGATGTAGCTGTTTATGTCACCACCTTCAGTGATCACCTCCAGCACTTAGGAAAATGTTGTCCCGTTTTAGGGAGGCGTGGTTAACAGTCAAACCCGCGAAAGTTCATTTGGCCCGTGCTGAGATTTTTTTCCTACGTCATCTAGTTTCTATCAACGGCTTTAAGATTTGTAGCTATCGCACCAAGGCAATTCCTAGTTTTCCACCCCCCTGGGATAAGAAGAGAGTTGCACGATTAATCGAAATGGAAGTTCATTCCGAACTTCGCTCGACTAGAAGCCCCCCTTTAGACAACTTCCTCACAAGGGGAACCTTCCATCTTGCCGTGAAACAGGATAACGTTACCCTCTGGGAGGATTATTAAGATTGACCGCGTGTGTGCCTAATGGACAAAGGTATCGGACTAGAGTTTTGAATTTGGTGAAGTTAACAGAAAAAAACCAAACTGGTTTTAACCTTGGATGTTAATGAAAGTGATAAAAACATAAGTGAATGAAAAAAAATGAACGGTCGCCTGCCCAATAGGCACATTAATTTGGAAATATACTTTTAAGAAAATTGAATATTGGTTATTGAAGTTACTTTCGTTGAGATTTCCCTCTGAATAGCAAACAAGATACAAACTGACATAGTGCGCTCTGAACTGTGTGTAGCAACAGTTGCCAATTACGCACACATCACTAAACTATAAGAAGTAATTTTGCACCAAGCTCATACTAATGACGTCTCCACTCAATAGCATTACTTAATCAAATACTGAACTATTACTGCATGAAGTGCAGAACTAAATTTGGACGTGGGAGACTTTTATCTTAACTGACATAAAAAAAATCAATATAGATGAATAATATCATAAATACACTGTTTAAGCTCCTCTACATACTTCAGTTTTCCTTACCAACAGTAATAGTTCAATTTTTTTCCTAATTAGCGGAGAATATGAGACTAATTCAAAAAGATAATCATTCACTTCATTTGGAGTAGTTCATAATTTACTTTGTAAGACAGTAAAACACAACACTGGGCTTAATTAACTTAAAAAAAGGAACTGTTCATGGTAGAAATCAAAACCACACTATTTTTGAAAATGGGATTAACTCATTTTTCTTTTTATAACGTTTGAAACAATAGCACAAGTATTATGTACAGTACATGGAATTTAGAAATATGTTGCTAATAAGAAACAAAACATTGAATTTTCCTGTTTGTACAAAGAAAGGATCACTACTTTCAAGTATGTAATTGTGTAATATTTAAACTGTATGAGAAGCAAACTGTAAAACATGTGAATTTTATAATATTGTTCATAAACATACATATTCAGTATCATAAAACTTAACAAACACGAACGCAGCAACACAGATAAGAAATACCTTTCGGGGAGACGAGGCTCGAGGTCATCTTCCCGAGACTCCTCTCGCGCTTAAGGCGCGGGCAAATGGAGAAAGTAATTGTGGTAACAAATAGTACTGTTAGAACTCATACACAAACCGCGTGGAGTTAATCTCACGACATACATACACACACTAGTAACCATAGCGGAATAGGACATGCTAAGTCATGCGAGACAGAGTCGGAGTGTTTACCGAAGCCTTTCCTCTTGAGGGACCACTTTTATTACCTAAGTTTTTCCTTCCTTCTATTATCTCTTCTTAAGAATACAGTGAAATTTTTTCCTTCCCCAAAATGTTCCTTATGTATCACACGCTTTTAATTAACAACGCAATTATGTGGAAGACAAAAAAAAAGTAAAAAAATAACAGCATGGGTAGAAGTTGTAGTGAAATACGAATAGACTGGCTATGTAACTTTCTACAAATTTCTTTTGTAGCAAACGACTCACCATAGTTACCAAGGCGCTGGGCCGCTCTGTAATGTTAATAAATAAATAAATGAGACATTTGTTAGTGTAGTTTTCATGCAGCGCTTGGCGCAGCGAAAAGAGTACAGAACGGTAATCTGCTGGTCCCGGGGACGAGTACCTATGGTGAAGCTTTTATCTTAAAGTTTTACGTTACTTTGCTTCAAATAAACAGAAACGATGATCAGTATATCGTGTTAGTTAATATTCTCACAAAATGCAAGAAAAAGAAAGGCAAAAGGAAACTTGTTGGACGTGTATGTAGCAGAATATAGGAATGTTTCCATAACTTGATCAAAATCTTGGAAACTTACAAGAACCTTATACAAAAAATTTCTGATCGATGTGATGAAGCCATACGTACAGTAGAACTAAGACCATAGAGCTTCAAAACTATTCTTATCTCATCGCGAGAGGAAAAGAATTCACATCTCGAAAAGTTGCATCAAAATACGTTCCATTGAAAATATTTGCTGAAATGTGTTAAGCGTGGTTTCCTAACACAGTGAGCTATGAGAGAAAACCGTTTATAAATTTAAAGTAAGTTTGTTTTTAGACAGACCTTTTGAAACCTCCATATCATTGAAAAATGCGGCGTTTATAACGTGTGCAAGATGCCAAAGAAATTACTGCTTCTACACTTTTTACGATGAATGTCACCCCAGCACGGGTCAGTCATCAACTGCAAAATAATAAAAGTAACTCATCAACTGCAAAATAATAAAAGTAACTAGTTTTATACAAGAAGTACTCGTGTACGCCCTGCAATCCCTTTCTGGAAATTTATTTGCTATCTCAAATTTCCTTTGACCATTCCTTTTCATGCTTTTTACGAAAATACTAACAAGCGCAATACATTCAGCATTATTTCCATTTATCTGAATTGCAAGCAATATAAATATTGAAAACTTCGTAGAGATTTTCGTGGCATGAATTTGTCCGTTCTATTCAAAAGTTGTATTACATATACGAAATTACGACTTACTGGATTTGAAACTACTCAACCGGCTTAAAATGAAGTACGACTACATGAAGTTAGCTCTCAACAAACCATTAAATTACATTCAATGGTATTTAACAACAATTAATATGTGTGAGAGTAAAAAATATAATCATAAATGTGGAACAACGTAATAAACGTACCATGTATCAAATATGGAAGTAAACACGGGTTTGGATACTTCACTTAAAAGAGTATCATCTACTCTTACACGCACCCGCTGTCGAATATTTTATGTCTTACTCTCCTAACATAAGAGTTATCACTCGTAAAGAGAACATGAAGAACGCTAGAAACTGTCCCTACTTGCGCTAGAATAAAAATCAACAGCTCTTCTAACACAGTTGAAAAGATAAAAAATGAGTGTGAAGAACGACGGATTGAAGCAGGATTGTGAGAAAAAAACGAACTGTGAAATGATTTTGTGCCGTATCTTGAAAAAAATAAAAGAATATTGTCAACGAGTTAATCGCCATGTACAATGTCATTTTTCTACATTTGTGTAGAACACATTAGTTGTTCTTTTTTATCTCAATTTTCATGTCATTTGATTTGCGTGTTCCGGAGTGAGGGTGATATATGCTTTTCTCCCTAGTCAATGCAGACCAGCACGAACTGCATCTGGGATTGCGACAGAAGCGCGCACGGCCCGCGTGCCAGTGACTTTACACTGCTCCAGCCGCCACTTGTTGGCAACAGCCCACGCCGCGTGGCGCCTGCCGGGTAATTGAGCTGCCGCGGTCTGGCCGCTGAGACGTAAGCGCTTCTTGTGCCGCGCCGGCCGCGCTGGGGTCTCCCGGCGCAAAAACCGACTGCCGAGCACAGGCCTGAGACTGTGTTTGCCGCACTGTGGCGGCGTTCTTGCTCTGCGCCAGCAAACTTGCCGCACCCTAGGGAAGCCGCCACGGCAACTTGTGGCCTACAGTCTCGGCACTCTCCCGTAAGCGCGCTGAGTCTCTGACCTCTCATACACCTTCCTCTTTCATACACACAACCTGTTTGCTGCCGAAATGACAGTAATATCGCCTCGGAGGTGGATGAGTATGATACATGTGACACACTGCAAGACGAACATATCATTGCGTCGTAGAGATTAGATTAGTACTTGTTCCATAGATCATGAATACGACACTTCGTAATGATGTGGAACGTGTCAGGTTAATAACAGGTGTCTGTACAATATATTACATTACACAAAATATTACATGAAACTTAAAAATATTAATTTTTTTGTGGGGGTTGGGGAAATTACCCACATACTATACCGAAAAATTCATCTAATGAGTAGAAGGAGTTGCCATTAAGAAATTCTTTTAATTTCCTTTTAAATGCTATATGGGTATCTGTCAGACTTTTGATACTATTAGGTAAGTGACCAAAGACTTTTGTGGCAGCATAATTTACCCCCTTATGAGCCAAAGTTAGACTTAACCTTGAGTAATATATATATATATATATATATATATATATATATATATATATATATATATATATATATATGAGGCTACAGTGAAGATCTCTAGCTCTTTAAATAAGTGTCTGGAGGATGATCTTGGATGAGGTCCAGCAATTATTCTGATTACACGCTTTTGTGCAATGAACACTTTTTTACTCAATGATGAGTACCCCAAGAATGTGATTCCATACGAAAGCAGAGAATGAAAATAGGCGTGGTAAGCTAATTTACTGAGATGTATATCGCCAAAATTTGCAGTGACCCTAGCATCAGTAGCTGAACTCAAACGTTTCAGCAGATCCTCAGTGTGTTTTTTCCAGTTCAGCCCCTCATAGTTGAACGGTGTATTGCCATATTACAAGAATTTCAAACTGAGTGTTAGTCAAGAATTAACTGTAACAGGGGAAAAGAATACAGCAGAAAACGAATGCTCAACTCTTAGACACGAAACAGTGAAGGAAGGCAGTAGAGGATCGAATAGGGAAAAACAGAATCAGCAGAATTCGTAAGATAGGACGCGAGATACTGAATTTAATAGATCAACGGAGAAAACTTAAAAATGCACCAACTGAAACAGGAAAAAACGCAATGCAGACGTCGAAACAATGAGACTGTTAGAAAGAACGAAATGGCAGAAAACAGGAATGATTGGAGAAGAAATGCAGCGCTGTAGAAGTACGTGTCACTATGTTAGATACAGAGGGGCGACAAAAGTTGTGGGATACATCCGAATATATTGTAGCACCTCCTTTTGCCCGGTATAGTGTAGCAGCTCGGCGTGGCATGGACTCAAGTCGCTGGAAGTCCACTGCAGAAATATTGATCCGTGTTGCCGTCCATAACTGCGAAAGTGTAGTCGGTGCAGGATTTTGTGTACGAATTGATATTTCGATTATGTTCCACAAATGTCCGAGTGATTCCGTGTCGGGCGACCTGTGTGGACAAATCATTCGCTCGACTGTCCAGAACGTTCTTCAAACCAATCGCGAACAAATTTGGCTCAGTGACATGTCGCATTTTCACCCATAAAAATGTCATGGTTGCTTGGGGACATGAAGTACGTGAATGTCTGCAATTGATCTCCAGCCGGCCGGAGTGGCCGAGCGGTTCTAGGCGCTGCAGTCTGGACCCGCGCGACCGCTGCGGTCGCAGGTTCGAATCCTGCCTCGGGCATCGATATGTGTGATGTCCTTAGGTTAGTTAGGTTTAAGTAGTTCTAAGTTCTAGGGGACTGATGACCTCAGAAGTGAAGTCCCATAGTGCTCAGAGCCACTTTTTGAATTGATATCCAAGTGGCCATACATAACCTTTTACATCCAATTTTTTTTTGTAGCGAACGAGAGAATATGAAAATCTCGCGTGTGGTTCTTGAAGGCCAGACACAATATTACATAAAACGACATCCGTAGGGGGAGGTGACTCACCCTCTAATAAGGAAACGAAATGAAAGAGTATTATGGACAGGGAAGAGGAAGTGGATGAAGCTGAGGTGGGAAATTTGATACTGCGAGAATAATTAGACAGAGCACTGAAACACCTAAGTCGAAGCAAGACTCCTGAAGGCGACAACATTTCCTCACAGTTATTGTGATCCTAGAGGTAGTATATCTCATAGTTATTCCACCTGGTAGGCAATACACCTGAAATTGCTAAATACCCTCAAACTTCAATAAGAATATAATAAATTCAAGTCCAAAGAAAGTGGGCGCTTATAGGTGTGAATATTGCGTAACTATCAGTTTAGTAACTCAAATTCTGACTTGAATTACGGTGTGTCATAAAGTCCGGGGACACTTTCGATTATTTATTGCACAAGAACCAAACATTGTACAGGTATCATACATATGTCATTTTGGAGAGAAACCCTGAAAGTTATTTTTTTTCATATATACCACCACAGCGTAGTTTGGTAATTTGCCGATAGTCAGCGCTAGTCGCAAACATGACGAGTTTAGGTGCGGAGCGAGGTTTCTGTGTGTTGAAGTTCGACAAAAACAAGTGTGCTACAGCTTTTCAACGGATGTTTAGAACCAAGTACGGTAAGAAGCCACCAATAAGGAAGGCCATTTACCACTGGCACAACAAAATCGTTACGACGGGTCGCTTGTGCCCGGCAAAGAGAATTGGACGTCCCAGTGTGAGTGAAGTGAATGTGGAGTGCGTACGAGAGACATTCATAAGGAGTCCAAAGAGATCGGTGCGTCGTGCATTCCGTGAACTCGAAATGGCACCAATGACAGTGTGGAAAGTACAGCGACAGAAGCTGTCTATGAAACCATTCAAATTGGAGCTAGTGCTGAAGCTGAATGACGACGACGAAGACAAGAGTTTTGAGTTTGTTCGCAGTTGCAACAATTGAATGAGGATGGGGATGGCATTGTTGATCGCTCAATTTTTAGCGACGAAGCCACTTTTCACACTAATGGCAAAGTGAACAGGCATAATCTGAGGTACAAAGCATCCACACGAATGAACTGAATTTCAACGTGATTCCCCAAAGGTAAATGTTTTTTTCTGCCTTGTCACTTGGAAAACTGTACGGGCCATTTTTCTGCCGCGTCACTCATGGTTTGCATGTCGAATGTTTGTAAAGAAAACTTTCAGAATTTCTCTTCAAAATGCAATATGTATGACATCTGTACAATGTTTAGTTCCTGTGCAATAAATAATTGAAAGTGTTCCTGGACTTTGTGTACACCCTGTACCTACAGAATAGACTGGTAGAAGCTGATCTAGGGGGAATGTAAGAACACGTGACACAATACTGCGCCGGCCAGTGTGGCCGTGCAGTTCTAAGCGCTTCAGTCTGGAACCGCGTGACTGCTACGGTCGCAGATTCGAATCCTGCCTTGGGCATGGATGTGTGTGATGTCCTTAGGTTAGTTAGGTTTAAGTAGTTCTAAGTTCTAGGGGACTGATGACCACAGATGTTAAGTCCCATAGTGCTCAGAGCCATTTGAACCATTTTTGAACCACAATACTGCCCCTACGTCTCTGTCTTAGAAGAGAGACTCAGGAAGATATGTGTACATTTATTACGTCTGTAGATGATGACAAAGTTTATGACAATATTAATTGTAATAAATTCTGTGCAATTCTGATGATATCAGGAAGAAAATACAAGAAGAGAAGGGTTGTCCAACATTGGTACCGAAACCAGAGTCCAGTTATAAGTGTTGGTGAAACAGAGGTTGAGAAGAGAGTGAGACAGGGTTTTGCACTGTTACCGATGTTCTTCATTCTACAATACGATAAAGAAGTAAACGAAGCCGTGATAGAGTTTAGGGAAAAGCATTAAAAACTATGAGAGTTACAGGTGACATCATAATTCTGTTAGTCAGCAAAGGACTTCGGAAATCGGTTGAACCCAATAGACAGTGTCAAGGAAAGATGATATAAAATGAACATCAACAAAAGTAGAAAAAGTAGAAAAAAATGGAGTGACGATGCTTTATATTATGTGAATAATTATGAGGAATGTGATTGGAATCGGTAGATGTGATGTACTTGTACAGCCAAACAAATGAAAATGTCTCTGAGCACTATGGGACTTAACATCTGATGTCATCAGTCCCCTAGACTTAGAACTACTTGAACCTGACTGACCTAAGGACATCACACACATCCATGCCCGAGGCAGGATTCGAACCTGCGACCGTAGCAGCCAAACAAATGATTTAAGTTTGAGAAAAACTGGATGATTTGTTCAAGAGAGATTAAAAAACTGAACAATTCAATAACGTGTAAGTTCGCCTCTAGCTCTTATGCAAGCATTTACTCGGATTCGGTCTGGAAGCTCGTTGACTGGCGTAGAATTGTCTCCAGTGATGAGTCTCTCTTCGAACTGAGCTCCGATAACCAGAGAAGACGCGACTGGGGAGACACCGGTGGGATACCAACCCGACTGCCGTCCGTCGTACGGCCCGACAACCAAGTGTGATGGTCTGGGGTGCCGTTTCTTTCGATAACAGGACACCTTTGGCTGTTATCCGTGGCACCACTACTACACAGCAGTACCTCGACGATATTCTACGCCCCGTTCGTTGACCTCCATGGCAAACCGTCCTTGGCTTACACTGTAGCGAGATAATGTCGACCCGCACACGGTGAGAGTTTCTGGGGTGCTTGTATTCGTGCTTGCCAAACCCTACCTTGTCCAGGAAAGTCGCCGGATCTCTCCCCACGGGAGACTGTTTGGAGCATTATGGGGATGGCCCTGCAGCCAGCTCTGGATTTTGAGGCGCCAGTTGGACAGAATTTGGCACGACATTCCTCAGGAGAACATGCAACACTGTCAATCAATGCCATGCCGAATAACTGCTTGCATAAAGGACAGAGATTGCTCAGTTCGTGAAGCTCTTCCTCTTGAATAAATCACCCTATTTTTATGAAAGTATAGTCATTTGTTTGTCTGTAAATGTACATCACAGCTACCGATTTCTGTTCAAATGGTTCTAATGGCTCTAAGCACATCTGAGGTCATCAGTCTCCTAGACTTAGAACTAATTAAGCCTAACTAACCTAACGACATCACACACATCCATGCCCCAGGCAGGATTCGAACCTGCGATCGTAGCAGCAGCGCAGTTCCGGACTGAAGCGTCGAGAACCGCTCGGCCACAACGGCCGGCTCCGATTTCTGTCCCATTCGGATAATCCGTTCGTGGTGCGTCGTTATTTTGGCTCAGAGTGTAACTTATGAGGGCAGAAAATGAAAGGATATTCATAAAGAATGGCAACAGCAAGGAAACCATTTCCAAATAAAAGAAAATTGTTCATATTCAATGTCAATACATTTCTGTTAAATGTTACGAAGTATTTTGTGAAGGTATTTGTGCGGAATGTAGCGTTGCACATAAGTCAAACCTGGACGATAAGGAGTTAAGCCAAGAAGAGAATAAAAGGTTTCGAAATGTGATGTTAAAGAACAATGCTGAACACTAGATAGGTATATCTGATCTCTAATAAGGAGATGCTGAATGGAATTGACGAGAAAAGAAATTTATGGCACAACTGGATTAAAGGAAATCGGTTGGTAGTTCACATACGAAGTATTCTAGGAACCGTAGGTTTGGTTACAGACGGTCAAGTGAGGGGTATTAATTGTTGAGGGAGACCGAGGCGTGACTGCAGTCAGCAAGTTCAGTTGGATATAGGTTGCAGAAATCAAGTAGATTGCACAGAATTGACTAACGTGAACAGGTACATCTAATCAGTCTTCGAACTGAAGACCAGAAAATAATGGGAAGCAAGGCAAGATAGTGATTTCCTTATTTTCTCACACTGTGGAAACACATTATTATCAAAAATGGTTCAAATGGCTCTGAGCACTATGGGACTTAACATCTGAGGTCATCAGTCCCGTTGAACTTAGACCTGCTTAAACCTAACTAACCTAAGGACATCACACACATCCATGCCCGAGGCAGGATTCGAACATGCGACCGTAGCGGTCGCCCGGTTCCAGACTGAAGCGCCTAGAACCGCTCGGCCGGCCACATTATTATCGCAGACTTGCAATACTCAAATTTCACACAATCGCCCAGTTTACAGAGTTTTTGAAGTCCAGGGGATTGCCCAGGAATTGAGGAAAATTGAAAGTAAGCAACTGATGGACAGGTAGAGTAAAGTGAGGTACGCTCAGGACAGAATGCCTTACCGCTTCCGCAGGACTGAAATTACTAAGTCACTGTACTGGCTTGTCCCTTATCCGCAGACACCAGCGAATAGGAATGACAATTAAAAATACTATCAACAAAGGGCGTTGGTCCGCGCTTCTCTACTCCCGCCATCTAATTTAAAATAGAATTCAGTGTCGTTCTTGACAAGCTGAGTCTAGGAGTAGGATAAAATTACATCATATAACATGTAAATAAGTAAAGACGTATGACATGAATGGATGGGAGACTCCGAAGGGCAGGTTCATCCACCTAATTGGAAAGGTTTTCCCATCCTTCACGCCTGCAGGCACTTCCCTCCGTGAAGTATGAGCACTGTATGCGTAAGTGTATCTGTTAAGTGAAGGTGACTGAAGTGGGTGTGTTTGTAGTGTGACGTCATGTTCGTGTTGGAGATGATGAGAGAAGGGAGACGCCGAAACTCGGTGCAGACACATAGCCAACACCTTTTGAAGAACATTAAGGGAGCCACCTATCTTAATAGACAGATAACCATCAACAGTGTCGCATGCCCTCCTCTCGTGAGACACTGCAGAGAGGTTTGGAATTTAATTCAGGACATTGGAACAGAGATTGACAATCAGGAATTGTACACGCCCCTCCTATCCTCTCTCCCTCAAAGCCAAAGAGAAAATTGTCAACAGCGCGCGGCTTACCTGGAAAGTCACCCACCCAAGTACTGGCCACATCTGACGATGCTTAACATTGGTGATCAGTCGGGAACTGGTGTATCCACCTCGGCAGGCCGTTGACACAGGGTGTAAAAGATAACTGTTGAAAACGTAAAACAATGGTTTATGTGAAGTCGAGGAGCAAAAATTGATACGAAATACCTGTGGACTATCAAGCTGGAAAAAAACATCAAACTGGCTTACAAAAGCGAAAATGTCATTTGAAGTGCATGAGCTGTAGCTTAACTGTGTTTTGCAGCCCAATATGAGGCTGTTTTCTGGCTTCATAGACTGCAAATGCCCCATATCAAATTGGTCCTATCGACTTCCCCTACACGAATGTGGTACGTTGTGAAGACTTACGGTTTATACACCGTATACGCGGAACTGTGGGGCTGACTTATCTATTTGCTCCTGCAGTATGCTTCATTATCTCAATATTTTATTGTCATTCTCGTGAGACGTATCATCCTTCGCGACGCTGAATGGCAGTATTCTTCCTTGCACCGTGGTGCTGTGCTTTAGCGCGGCACGAACTGTTAGAGACAGTTCGTGTCACACCGTAGGATATCTTGAGCTTTGCTCCAGCTTTCGACCGGTGCACGCTGCAGCGACTTCTGCAGATACCATTTCCACGACGTGTCATAGCGTTATTATTGGGGCAGATGAAGCTTAAGACCCTCAAAAGGCCGATTTTTCAAAATTATTTTTTCTTATGCTTCAAATGTTGACGAACATTTCGGTAAAAAAATTACTGGAGCTTTTAAGTTACCGATTAACTAATGCAGCAACGCTCTCCGATTTGTCCGTCGAGAGCCATGCTTCCAAGTATAGCTTTTAATTTTCCTTGAGTCGAAATCTGTGTTTCACAAAATTTCTTATATTATTGTATACAGTTTAGAAATCAGATTTCTCATACATGGAGTCATCAGTTTGAAAGTTAAATTTCTCATAGTTGAAGCCATCTTGTGTGAAGTAAACTGTGAACATTTGCTTATATTGTTAACCAGGTCGTGTGCGTTTGCTTTATTCTAAGTATTTTATGAGTATGAAAGATCAAGGGGAAGAAGAAAGTGTCAGAAATCTGTGAAAACTACAACTTAACTGCTTCGAAACGAAACATTTCCGCAATAGGTGACAGTTCTAACAAACGTGATTCGGACATAACTCATGCTATGGGCAATATTATTGTGGGCATAAACGTAATGTTTGCTGAAATTAAAAGATGCCTCTGCTGCACATATGGTGGAAATATAAATTTTAACATAAACGATGCATCAGGGTTAAGTTGTAATTGAGCAACTGTAGGCTCATTTTATAACTACCATATGCCAGGGAGAACGAGAAATATCTACACTATTAATAGAAGACCAATGTATGGAATGAGATGTTTAGGCAAGTAGGCCAGGGTCTGACAGGTCTCAATATTTTGTTTTATAATGAATATGACGCCCCCACCCCATGAACCATCGACCTTGCCGTCGGTGGGGAGGCTTGCGCGCCTCAGCGATGCAGGTAGCCGTACCGTAGGTGCAACCACAACGGAGGGGTATCTGTTGAGAGGCCAGACAAACGTGTGGTTTCTGAAGAGGGGCAGCAGCCTTTTCAGTAGTTGCAGGGGCAACAGTTTGGATGATTGACTGATCTGGCCTTGTAACACTAACCAAAACAGCCTTGCTGTGCTGGTGCTCCGAACGGCTGAAAGTAAGGGGAAACTACAGCCGTAATTTTTCCCGAGGGCATGTAGCTTTACTGTATCGTTAACTGATGATGGCGTCCTCTTGAGTAAAATATTCTTGAGGTGAAATAGTCCCCTATTCGGATCTCCGGGCAGGGACTAATCAGCAAGACGTCGTTACCAGGAGAAAGAAATCTGGCGTTCTACGGATCGGAGCGTGGGATGGCAGATCCCTTAATCGTACTGGTAGGTTAGAAAACTTAAAAAAGGAACTGGATAGATTAAAGTTAGATATAGTGGGAATTAGTGAAGGTCAGTGGCAGGAGAAACAAGACTTCTCGTCAAGTGACTACAGGGTTATAAATAGCCGGCCTCTGTGGCCGAGCGGTTCTAGGCGCTTCAGTCCGGAACCGCGCTGCTGCTACGGTCGCTGATTCGGATCCTACCTCGAATCCTTTGAATCATATAAAAGTTGAATATACAACTTCTCCTCAATAGTGTACATGTCTGCGCGCAACAAACACTGAAGCAGGAGCGGCCTGCAGTGCAGACAAGTCAACAGCAAATGTGTTGACATTCTGATACAGCGTAGCACGAGCGTGCTGCATGGCGGTGATTGCACCGCTAATGCCGATTCTGGTCATTGTGCTCCCAAATTGTAGGACATTTGTCGAACTTTTACAACAGCTTACAAGGTCAAAATTAACAAACGCTATCCCACTGTAATTGTCTTCTCAGGAGCTATAGAATGCAGTTGTAAACGGTATAAGCTTCCATTAAAAACGCCCTTGCTTCAATATCTCCGTTGATACCAGCGCTAGAAATAGTAATCAAACAAAAAATACATGCCCCTTGACTCTCAAATATTTTCTGAAAACAGCATATCGATATGTGTAACCGTTCACGAAATAAAAGGTGTGTTACGTGTTATGTGTCTCGCCCTGTGGTATCTGCATAGGGTTATGCTCGGTTTTGGGCTGGCGGCAGTGTCTCAGCTTCCATTTTAATTCCCTATTGCTAACAGATTAACCCCTTTTAAATATAAATACCGAAGTTGTAGAGTACATGTCGGATGCTGTCGGATTTATGGTGACGAATCAATATTTACACAACGTCCTCCAAAACGTTCCGACTTTGATTTCGTTCGCGGCGTATAAGAGACGACAGCGCAGTAACTAGGTGTCAGCTACAACTAATAATGTCCATTCTATCGCTCAGTTGTGAGCAGGCAATGTTACGTTGTGAAAATAGGGTGTCCACGTTGTTGCGTCATAAGCAGCAGGGAAGCCACGTATCTAAATCAAGTGTTCAAGACGTTCCACAGAATGTTTTGGAGAGGAGAAAAGTGTAGAAAGTTTTTCCTAACTCCTGAACAAAAACAATGGTGTGTGGACGCCTATCGCGATTTGATTGAAGTGCAAAACGAGGGAAAAAAATCATCACCTGTAACGAGACTTGGTGGTGTCAGTACGAACGTATGACGAAACGGTAACGTTTAGAAATTCACATGAAGTGTCAACTCTTTGTCGACATGACCGACACTCAAGCCAATGTGATGAACACCGTCCCAAAGGAGGACTACTCTGAAAGTTACACATACTGATATTAACGTTCTAGTGAGGACAGACTATGTAGAACACCTCAAGCATGAAAACCATCACCTTAACTTCCCTGTCTACTATTAATCCAGCCTCGAAACTTTTTTGATTCACAGGGTTTTTGTTTTCGTGAATCCACAGCTGCTCTGACGGTCACCCTGAGGCAGTTGAAGGTTCTCACATGTTTTCTGCTAATGTAAATGATTCACCTGTACTGTACTGGGGCAAAGATGAACGACCGCACTCCATGTGTTGCTAATAAGATCATTGACTCTGTGTTTAATTTTATTTGTTGTTGACTTGGTAGTCAGTCAGATGTGCAGCGCTGCGACGGTCTTATCTGAGACATAGCAGGGTGCAGTTGAGTTTTTCAGAGGATGACATCTGTTATTGTGAATCTGAGAGAAGTTATTTGGAATATTTTATTTTGGAGGCGGAAATTCATTGAATACTTTCTTGTTATTTATGTTAATAGAGAAGATTTTGGACGAATACTAAAGGTATGTTTGCAATTTTTATAATGAGAGAATTTTGTAATCGTTAGGCGTCTAATGTTGTGTTGTCTTTTTCCTCAATAATCAGAGTCTGATCTCTCAAAAACGATTTCCTTTGAAGTTAAACGAACCGCCATGATTCATAGTAAAGTTCTGAATTTTTATCGTGTGTGCACTGCATCTTGCGCCACACGAAGAAGCAGATTTTTTCTGACAAAAAGAATTTACAGCAGATTATTTATCGTTAGTTGCTGCATCTGCTGATTTGTATTTGCTAGGCAGAACGTCAGTACTGCAGACACTACAACGGCATGTTGAGCAAGAGGTAAGTCACTTTTGGTTCGGCGCAGATATTCCTTACATTCTCGTGCAATCAGTGTATAGTCAGGATTGACACGTGTTGTGCTAGCAGATACAATAATTTTCAGGGAACAGTGTTGATAAATTCAGAGAGTTAATTTCTTCCCAGAAGAACGGTAATTTATTTCTGTTGGCTTTCTAACGCTGCACTTCATATCACGCATCTTTCATAATGTTTTTTGGTACTAGGTCTTATATAGTTTTCACTGCGCACACAACTAGTTCCCATTGCCATTTAATCGCAAGACACTGTTCACATGAGCAACACATGGTCAACAACCAACAGTCAGTTTTGCTCAGAAACTGAATACGATGCCTAAAGTACACGTTACATGAGGAGAAAGTTTTCTAAATCAATGCTTCCAGTTTTCTTAGGTACAGACTATATGTTATAGAAAGCTTACACAGTGTGTAACGAGAAGGTACGACCGGACGATCATGCCCCGACAGGAGGGCGTTTGCAGCAATCAATAGCCGTCCTGCGACGCATGGGTAGTTTGAGCGTGCTACTCGCGACTGGGGGAGGCTTGGAACGACGACGACACTTGGAATGTAGGACGAACTTCCTCTTGCACTTGACGATAACCATCGTGTCAGCGTTAAGACAATTAACTGCAACAAGTAATGTTGCCCACATGACTGCGGAATGGTACATGAGAACCTGCTATCTCCGTACCAAATGTAGAAACGGAGCCCTAACATGAAAATAAAGTATTTACAGGCCCATGTCCACACAACGTATTTTCTTCCTCTACATGAGAGAACTGTAACCTAGAAGTTTGGGCGTACATTTTCGTTACACCCAGCAATTCATCTTCCGTCTACCACACTTACAGACTATTTACCGTTGTCTCAGAACCTTGATTAAATCAGACGAATGGCAGGATGGTTCCATTGACAGTTGCATACAATCTTCTTGACTAGTCAACGAAAACAATGCTCCGTATTTCTCAAATGGTTCAAATGGCTCTGAGCACTATGGGACTTAACACCTGAGGTCATCAGTCCCCTGGAACTTAGAACTACTTAAACCTAACTAACCTAAGGACATCACACACATCCATGCCCGAGGCAGGATTCGAACCTTCGAAGATAGTGGACTTCGTGTCTGGAATGTGTCATGCGCATTCGATACCTTGTCTGGCGCTTTAGTTGCTCAATTCAAAAAAAATATATGGTGACATTTTCGCCGGTCTCTTTTGTACCAGGAATACTGAACTCAGAACCAGTTTGTATTTAGCTACTGACAAATTTCTTGAGCAGCAGATCTTCTATGGTTGAAAAACTATCATAAGTTTTTTCGATACGACTGTATTCAACTGTTCACGAGAAAGGTGTCATATCGTATCCCTACCGACTCTGATTCATTTTCGATCTGTTTTCCTATCGCAAAAAACAACTACAACAACAGCCGGCCGCAGAGGCCGAGCGGTTCTAGGTGCTTCAGTCTGGAACCGCGCGACCGCTGCGGTCGCAGGTTCGAATCCTACCTCGGGCGTGGATGTGTGTGATGTCCTTAGGTTAGTTAGGTTTAAGTAGTTCTAAGTTCCAGGGGACTGATGACCTCAGGTGTTAAGTCCCACAGTGCTCAGAGCCATTTGAACCATCTGAATTACATCAACACCACTAACCACACTCGCCATTTTTGTCGCATACAAAACCGGTTGTCTTCTGTAGAACAGATCCGGGCATCGTCACGTTACTGTATCTCAGAATCCTCATCTCAGATTCCTCGGCTGGTGTGATATGTTTATATTGTACCGAATACTAGTGAACATTCCTCGTTTGGCTTCAGCCAAACATTGTTGCCTAATGCAAGTGTTGAGTCTTTTACGGTCATTTAACACAATTTTTGTCTCTGTTATACGTCTCAGATATCTTGGGCGACAGCTGTCTAGATGCTTTTCAAAAGGTTCACATGCGCCAGGTCACTGATATAAAAAATCCTGCCGGTATCGAAGGCTCGAAATCCGTGTTAAACACACTGCTTTGACGACTCATGTGTCTAGTTTTTAATGCGGGACACGAAAAAATTTATATTTGTATCACATTAAACGTTGCACTTGCTAATATCAAAAAGAAAGTATTCGTACGTCATAATCAGTTCTCTTACCTTTTCAAGGGAAGGCCAACAGGAAGCAGTCGCCATATCTGAAACTACTGCAACAGCTGTTCTTACTTCCTGTTTCAAACTAATTTCTGACTCTTCTATCGGGCTACAGTAAGGAATAGACGGAAGGTTTCTTCAATGTAAGTGCTGTCTCATACTTTACCTCGCCAATGAAGACAAATGGTAATTGTAAGCTGTAAGCATTCTTTTAGTCAATTAACGGTCACTGAATAATGCAAGGCGGAGAACCGTATTCTATTGGTTTCCAGGAATCGCAAAGCAGAAATTTATTCCTGCCGAAGTAGCTACGGCCTCCAGAGTATTTCATTTGCTGCAGATTGCTTTAAATTTCCAGTCTGTTATTATATGTTAAAACCTATTTAGGTGACAGGGCTGTCATATAAAATTTTAATCAAATCACTTACTTTTACAGCGTTTATAAAATGCTGTCATTGAGGTGAAAAAGTCTAATTTTTTTATCTCAAATGTTACACTGGGTGCTGCATCAGCCGCAACGAAGGAATGGACGAAATTTTACATGCCGTCATATTGTTAATGTAAGTGATCCACAACGACATAATGAAGGTTTGTTTTGGTCCAGTAATGAATCACACGCCCTGTAACATCTGCACCTAATAAGACAGAAAATGTAAACGAATAACTGCCAACATATTCATCTTCAGATCGAAGCTCATTCTTGTGTCCGTGCTTTCTGTCAAATACTCCTAAGTTTGTTTTTGGATAGGTTTCGCCTTGAGCAAACATAATTTTTATCTTCTTTTTTTGCCCAGACTTCATAGAAACACGTCAGGGTAATAAAAAGAAAAAAAGTTGTGTTTACTCAGTGCATAACCTAACCAAAAACAAACTTAATCGCCAACGCCGTAACATAACAGGATTAGCAGTACGAAATCGAACAGATAGGTTGACATGTTGAGGTGGCAATACCAGAACTTGAGAACAGTTTGTGGGTTTTACTTTGCAACACAAAGTCGTGCTGGAGGCCAATGACTATTATATGATTAACTGAGAAAACGTTTAATATTGCTTGTAGCTGGATTACAAGACTCCATTATTGTTATAAAACCTTTGTATATGAGTTTTGGGCTTGGTCCATCATCAGTATAAAAGTAACGAAATTGATACAAAGTATCATGTCACGTGGCAACCGCTGATAGTGTAGCTATATAGCGCGTAAATACAATTTTGTCTACGGATTCTTTTTATTTAGTGACCTGTTAAGGACACGCTCAGTTAAAAAGTTTGAGGCGGCGAAATATTGCACCAATTGTAGACAGCGCTTACATAGAAAAGTGCCTTTTGTGCCTTCTAGTGAAGGTTGACACAAAATACTTCTAGCCCCTTCTTTGAACCTCGCCTTTTGGAACTATTAATTTCAACTAGAAAATAAGAGTCAATTTACGGTCAAGGCTTAAACGATTTCTTGAATAAGGGCAGAAAACAAATAAATACTGCCGTCAGTTGGAATCGCAGTAAAACTTCAGTATTATGTCATAGTAGGCCCGCATCTTACGCTCACACTTATTTCACCTTTAACCATAGAAGGAAATAATTTAGTGTGTAAATCCTTGCTGACATAAAGGTCGTTAGAGACAAGGTACTGTATTATCCACAAAGATTGAGGAAGACATGATGGTCTGTTCAAGGGAACAATCAAGTACATGCCTACAGCAATTTAGGAAACCACAGAGAAGCTAACTGATGATTACCGGGCGGCGTGTAAGTTTCTTTTCTCGAATATGAGGTTCAGTGGCTCAACCGCCAAGCTAGTTTAGAATGATAAGGCAGATAACCTTATAGCATATAGTCTAAACAATTAAGGAGTAGTGTACAATAGCGAAATTGGTTGTGGTGCAATAGTAGTAGTAATAGTAAATATTGTCTTAGACAGTAGAAATAGTACAGTGTAGTAGTAGATATCTTTTACGACGGCATGCTAACTGTAGTAATTAATGTAGTTAAAGTAGGTTTCAGCATCTGAAAGAGATATTTCAAAAGCAGTTACCAGTAGCTTAAATATATGTGCTAAAACTAAACGTTATAATTACATAAATAATGGTGGATTATGGGTCATGCACCAACTAAAATGATGGATTGCAGCTATCGTTATCGCAGCCTCAACTGAGAGAGCATTATCGTTTCGCAGTTGCTACGGATACGGTTTTCTTGATTATTTTTCTTCGATTTTGATCACGGGGGTCTGTGTTGTTGGCAGTAAATGTCGTCAGTTAAGACTACGTTTGTGGGAAGCAATTCAGAACCCACGACATCCTTCATAGCGCCACACACAAAATATTTTCTGTCGTTTTCAGCTGTGCGGCGTTCGAGGGTAGGAAATACGTTGTGATCTTCTCTAAAGCAGTTTCCAAAGATGTACTTTAGTGTTTCAGCCTTCATAAATTGTGAATTTCTGTGTATTCGTGATGAAAGAGTATACGGGGAGTTCCCTGTGCCACTTTGGAACATTTTATGTGGGACAAAAGTTATTTCAGTTTTTATATCACTATAGAAA
This sequence comes from Schistocerca americana, assembly GCF_021461395.2. Lineage (NCBI taxonomy): Eukaryota > Metazoa > Arthropoda > Insecta > Orthoptera > Acrididae > Schistocerca > Schistocerca americana. The sequence goes on from NC_060119.1 coordinate 806,044,289, forward strand.
AAATTGTTTTTGTATTCATTGAACGCATATTTACATAATTGTCCGTACAGTTATTTTGACCTTTCAGCTTTGTTTTCCAACAAGTGTTAGATTTCGTTTGAGTATGTTACGCATCTATCTGTGCATGGGTACTAATTTTTTAATACTATTATTGAACTATGACTGGTCCTCCACATGCCTCACTAGCTCTTGCGTCAGAAACGTATCTAGAGCGTGACCTACAAGGAATCCTAATTTATGCCAGAGATCTATTACATTCGGCACACAAGAGCTGAATGTTTACTGCTGACTGTTCAGGCAGTTTGTGATTATGTGCCAGTTGTTATGCAAAAACCTCTTTCTCTCTTACTTTGAACATCATTTCCTTGGACAGAAGCGACCAATGTTGCTATAATTAGCTTGTGGTCACAGATTTCAACATCAACGTTACCTACTTGAAAAGTTCGGTTTTTTTTGTTGCCATATTTTTACTTCGTGGGTGGTTTCACCATCTACTCAACATAGTTGTAGGCAGCCGCAAAATGCACGGTAAATTCTGTGCTGCCTCGCTCCTTCCACAGTCCAAACGAATGCATATCACTCGTTGCAAAGGAAGGGCGGTTGAAATTAAAGTACATACATGATTGGTAAAAATGGACTGTATTTGTAGATTACATTGAGAAACACAGTTAGAGAAGCGTGCCCCGTCTCCCCTCGTCCCGGCCAGTTAGGCCGTGCATTGTGTGGACAGGCGGGCAGAAAAAATTCGTACTTGAAGCGAGCATCCGGTTGCTGCTGCACCCTTGTGACACGTTGCACCAATACAGAACAATAGTTTTGGAAAATACTTTTCGTACAATGATGTAAGAGTTTTTTTTTCAGCCTACTGATGTTTTCATGTGCGTCTCCCAATTCACAGGCGTCAGATTGAAATACCCCTATCTGTGTGACATGATCACAAAATTTAAGCAAAGATGTTTTCGAAAATGTTCATTTGTGTGGGTCACATTTTTGCAACTAGTAAAACACGTGTATGTATTTGAGCATACAGGTTTCGTTTTATTCATTTAAAACGTCGTCAGTGGTCTGGAATGAAGCAAATTTATAATTCTTGTTTGCTTTTAGATCTAAAAACAGCTCGGAAGTAAAACGCAGACTCCCATGTCTTTTCCGTATTCAAAAAGACAGATTTTAAATACCTTCAATAAGTATTTTTGAAGCTTTGTTTGAAGCGTTCCATCACTTCGATAATTATTGCGAACGGACGACAGAAGAATTCCTTTACTATTTCATGTCCACATTTGATGGCTACCTTCAGCAACATTATCTAGGATGGTGGCTAAATACTCATCTCAGTAAGAGCTACGGAGACGTCTGTGTATGGCCGGCCGGAGTGGCCGTGCGGTTCTAGGCGCTACAGTCTGGAACCGAACGACCGCTACGGTCGCAGGTTCGAAGCCTGCCTCAGGCATGGATGTGTGTGATGTCCTTAGGTTAGTTAGGTTTAAGTAGTTCTAAGTTCTAGGTGGCTGCTGACCTCAGAAGTTAAGTCGCATAGTGCTCAGAGCCATTTTGAGCGTCTGTGTATGGTGTTAGACGAAGGAGTAAAGTGATTTAAAGTGCGAATAATTCTGTTTGTGTGTGGTTTGACATCAGTCACTTGTGTAGGTACTGTATACAATTCAGTTCCCCAACGGCAATTCGTGACAAAGAGCGCACCGCTATACCAAAAGATGTTTGGCAGACCTCTCTAAGCCCGTGAGTCCTAGGCCATCCAGTTAGGCTCAAGAAACGTCTCTTGGATGACAACTGCAACAGAACAGAACAAACATTGTTTAAATATTCAGAAATTTCATTCGCAAATTACGAAAATAAATGGACTTCAGCTGTATTATTTATTAGTCAAATATAAAAATTTGTATTGAACTGGGACTCGAACCGGAATTTCCCGCTTATCACGAGTGGCCACCTTAACCACTCTTTCTTTTATCTCAATTTGTTAAAAAAATGGTTCAAATGGCTCTGAGCACTATGGGACTCAACTTCTGAGGTCATTAGTCCCCTAGAACTTAGAACTAGTTAAACATAACTAACCTAAGGACATCACAAACATCCATGCCCGAGGCAGGATTCGAACCTGCGACCGTAGCGGTCTTGCGGTTCCAGACTGCAGCGCCTTTAACCGCACGGCCACTTCGGCCGGCCTCAATTTGTTCGTTGTATTTGTTCGGGGCTGATGTTCCATGATACCCGCTCAAGTTCACCGTTGATCCGTTCACTAATTTTTTTTTTCTACAAAGGGCAACTAACTCTCTGACCGAACACGCTGATCTTGCGTGCCGACACCACTTCAACTATCCGAACCCGCCTCCCAATCCGACCGAACCTCCAGGCGTCACACTGGCCCATATTTCTTAAAGTTAGCGCTCTCTCTCCCTCCCTGTCTCTAATTCCCACAACAGGGACGTTTGCTGTGATTGACGCTTTAACCCGTCGAGGCATGTATGAAAGGTGGCTACACTGAGCCACAGCGCCAGAGATTGCGCCAAAGAGTATTATTCAGCCGCCTCCACTGGCAGTGCTTGTCGAGGACTCGTAGTAGGCAGTGCTTGCTGAGATGTCGTAGTGAAAAGTTCTTGTCGAGAAGTGGTGGTGGAGAATGCTTATCGAGATGTGGTAGTAGTGAGTCGGTGTTGAGATGTTGTAGTAAGGAGTGCTTGATCCATGTTTTATGCAGTTGTTTGACGGGCTAGACAGCAGATGTTGTTCGAATGGAAATATTGTAATGATCAGAGTGCTTTTCGTCAATACATATGAAGGTAAAAATTCCCTTTTCTTTTTATTATTTCAATGTCTTAAATAATGTGTCATTACAGGTTCAGTCAACAAAGCATCTGGCTTGTGTTCTTGTATTAGAGTGTAATTCTGGTTTCCTTACGCAATTATAGTATTTCTATTTTTTTTAATTACTTCAGTATAAATGGTATTTAAAATTTCTTGTCTTATTGAAGAAGAACCATGCTAGATGCGTACGTTGAATCACACTTCCACACACAGAACAATTACACTTGTGTTTTGGTTTCGTAGGTTTTATAGTTGCTGGGGACTTAATTAATTAATTAATTGTGTTAACGAAAATTTTCTTTCATTCCTTGTTGTTATTCTATGCAGGCAGATTGCGTACTAAAACTAGTCAGGGCCAACCGTTTACGAGACCTCGTAATCGGACATACAGCGACTAAAAAATTAAAAAATTATTTGCATTTCATATTTATATAATTAAGCCCCCAAGCATTTAATGTTTATTATTTTAATGTACAATGTCTATAACAACAATTAACATTATGTAATGTACCTCCAGATATGCTTGCATGCTATATGTCTAGTATTATTTACGTATTTTCTGAAAATATTTAAATGGATTCACTTTCTTAAAAACTCCCTTGCCCATGAAGTATTGATCCATTTGGCAATGACGCTGTTTGTCCTCGGATTTAATGGTTTGTTATTTTGATGTTTTGTAAAACGGTCTTAAATTTTTTTATCACTTTGAAATTTTCTTGTTGGTGGATTTGTTTTAAAGGATCTCAAAAAATTTATTTGGGTTTTGAAATTTTCTTCAAATTGCTTTTTTTTTTTAAAAAAAGGGGTTCTGACCAATTTTTTTAAAGAATTTTGAAATATCTGGATATTCTAATTTATTTTAAAAGGGTTCTTGGAATTCTTTAAGGCTTTAGAAATTATGAGATTGCATTGATTAAAATTTGTTCTTAAAAATTTTCAAGGTATTGGATTTTTCATAAAGTTATAGTTTTTTAAGAGAGGAAATTGTAAAGAAATTGATTCTTACTCACGTATTTCATGTCCAGAACGTTCAGAAATTCCCATTACAAACTTCTAGGACTTGTAGAGGGGAGTAAGTAGATAATATTTTGAATTTGAACCTATGTCCGGAAACGTATCGTTTCCTTGCTAAAACCATTTGAAAACACGTTGGTAACGCGCCCGATTTTAAAAGTAACTAGGTAGGCGTGACCCAGCACATTATTTGTTTTTGTATTCCACTCATTAATAGCTAAAGAAATTTCGTTGACGTGTTCTCTACATCTTGATGCAGTAAGGCCTCTTTCAATTCGAGTGTGCGGCGTCTCCTTTGAGTACTACAGTCACACTTGCTGACGGTGAAGGTAGTTGTGGCAAAACGGTATGCGATGGAGTCGTACGTTGTGGAGAACGACAGTGGTAAAGGAGACGAGCATTTCTTTCAATACTGTGAGCTCCTCCATTCAGAAGGATCATGTCGGTGTATTCTACAAACGTGTACTCAGCCACGTTATTCTAATCTCAGAGACATGTGAATGAGGCTCGAACGAGGTCAAAGGAGCAGTATAAATGTCAAATGACATCAGCCGATACGACGTAATCATTCATTACCATGACTATGGCTGTAGCACGGAAACGGTACCCTTCACGGCATGGGTTCCTATTCAAAATATTAGGTACTCACTCCCCTTTAAAAGTCCTAGAAGTTTGTAGCGAGGGTTTCCTGACATGTTGTGTGTATATACTGTCTACCGTTATTGCCAAGTGTCCTTATTGCTTGCGTGAACAGGCTAGAGGTTGTCAGAAATAAAGATTGTTTAAAGTTCTTTTGATTTTATGACCTCAGTGGTCTCTCGGATTCCTATGTCCCCATGGCCTGTTATCACATTTCAGGAACGCTGTGTTGTGTGAATCGTCAACACAGACAACGTACAATAAAATAATAAGTATTAGATGCTCCGACGGGTTAAAACGACGGCCGTAACAAATGTCCCTCCCTGTTGCGGGCATCACATAGTGTGTGTGTGTGTGTGTGTGTGTGTGTGTGTGCGTGCGTGTGTGTACGCGCGCTTTGTGAAATGTGGACAGTTGTGACGCATGGAGGTTTGCAATGATCCGGAAGGCGTGCTCCGACAACCGAACTCGTTAAGGCGACCACTCAAGGTGAGTGGAAAATCCGGGTCCGTCTACCGGTCTGGCACAAATTTTTACATGGTAACAACAGATAATACAGCTGAAGTCAAAAATATGGTTCAAATGGCTCTGAGAACTATGGGACTTAACATCTATGGTCATCAGTCCCCTAGAACTTAGAACTACTTAAACCTAACTAACCTAAGGACATCACACAACACCCAGCCATCACGAGGCAGAGAAAATCCCTGACCTCGCCGGGAATCGAACCCGGGCGTGGGAAGCGAGAACGCTACCGCACGAAGCAGGCAGATGTCGGCTGATGTCGCAAACGGACCCTCCATACTGTAAATCACGAATTTTGTTGGGCTTCAAATATGTTGTAGAGGCACTTACCCTGAGTACCTGGCTATCTGAATTTTTACCGATGGGCCTTGGTTTTTGAGAAAGTCGATTTTGAAGCGCACTGCGTGCTTTGTATACCTGTAACATTACATACTCTCCGAGCAAGTCAGCGTAGTGCAGCGGTAAAGGTTCACAGCTATCACGCTGTAAGTACCGTGTTCGAATCCCTTTTATGTATACAAGAACCGTCCAGAAAATTTGGTCCTAACGTTCAAAAACGAGTAGACGAATTAACTGGGAAATACAGAAATGTAGTCGTGTCCTGCACGAAATCCGGGAAGTTCACGAAACTGGTGAACGAACAATTTTTGCGTTCTGTAATTCTTCCGTACGTGGCACAGGAAAAAATTTTGTACATTATCGATTCGTGGGGATGTCAAACTGATTCAACTTTATACGATCATCTATTCACTGATGAAAAGAAAACGAGCACCCTAAAAGTGGTCCCACCAAAGTGCACTCTTTATTGCCAGCCCTGCATTGTTATTTTTACCGACATGTGACAATCTTCACGAAAATTACTCAGAATGCTCCCGGCTTGATGAAAGACAATAGAGAGATCGCTTCTAGGGAAGATTCGATAATAAAATAGTGCTCAGAGCCATTCTACCTGCTTCAGCCGATCCACAACTAAGGAGTCTTCGTTCAGGACGTTGTGACCCAACTATAGATCAGAGAATCGAGTCGCTCCGAAACTGGACATAGTAGATGGAGTGTTTGCTTGGCTCGTAGAATATGACAGCCAAGAGTAAAAATTCCGATCGCATCGTGTTTGTGGTAGAATTCAGAGGAAGATGCATGAAGTGACACCAGCTCGAGATCGTACAACAGACAAACCTATGAGGGTAAGGCATAGTAAAAAAGAATGACTGTTGGAAAGCACTTGGTGAGACAGTTCTGTCCGGTTGGAGTCTTCAAGAAGAACACCTGGAGGAGAACAGGTGCCTTAGCAGTCCCGGCTAAATCGAGGTTTTTGCCAGTTTCTGTAGCGGCCGCCCGGCCACACTCCAGTGCTGACGATGTCGTCATCATCCTTATGGCTGCACCTCGTCGTGGCCGAGATCTGCGCCAGCTGTCCAGAAGATCGCTCCTACCCATTCAGTTTGGCGGGCGATCATCCGGTTCGGGAAGCAGTTGTTGTCAGCTCGAAGATGCTTTGATACAGTTCTCCACGATAGTCTATGCTGCGCAGCCATCTTCATCGCTGCATAACTACCACAACACACATCCATTTGAACCCGTTTGATGCATTCAAAGGTCTTGGTTTCCTTCTATAATTCTTATCACTCACACTTCCTTTCATTATCAAACTGACGATTCCTTGATGTTTCAGCGTGTGCCCTTTCACTCAGTCCATTCCTTTTGTGAACATATGCCGTAAATTTCTTTTTTTCCCAATTCACTTCAATACCTCCTAATTGGTTATTCTGATCTACCCATCTAATTTTCAACATGCTTCTGTAGCACTACATTTAAAAAGCTTGTAGTCTCTCCTTGTCTGAATTGATTATCGTCCACGTTTCGCTTTTATACAAGATTACTCTCCAGACAAGTATTTTGAGAAACGACTTCCCAACTCTTTAATGTTAATAATTGCAATCATCTCTACTTCGGCAATTAGCGGTTGTATTTTGCCCAAATCGCAAAACTCATCGAATACTTTTACTGTCGCATTTTTTAAACTAATTTTCTCGGCATCTGATTTAACTCGACTACATTCCACTGCCCCTGTTTCCCATCTTATAATCCATTTCCAAGACTATCTGTTCCATTCAGTTGGGCTTCCGTATTCATTGCCGTCTCTGACACAGAATGTCATCTGAAAACCGTGAAGTTTTATTTCTTTTCTCTGAACTTAAGTTTCCTTTCTAAATTTTTCCCCGGGTTCCTTTACTGCTTGGTCAAATTTCAGACTGCATAACATCGAGGAGAGGCAACTACCATGTCTCACTTCTTTCTTAATTAATGCTTCCCTTTCACGCGCCTCGACTATTATAACCGCAGCCTGGTAGGTTGTAGATAACTTCTGAGCTCCCTGTATTTCACCTCTGCTACTTTCAGAATTTGAGTTTGTTCCAGTCAACGTTGTCAGAACAAATGCTGTAAACGTACTTAATCCTCTGAATTTCTGAAATCTCGTCTCCGTATAGACGGGAATGTATAATCCCGTGTAACATGTATATCTGGAATCGCTCAAGAAAAACGCTCTGGATAAGCTGGTTCCAATAGCAGCCAGTGAATACTTGTTTCATCCACTCAGTGATTGAAATGTAGGGACTTTGTCACAATTTTTGCTTGATTGCGATGTTTCAATAATGTACTTACAATGTCAATGTTTCGTTGCCTGATACCCAACATTTCCGTATGATAGTCCTGTTGTCTATTTCAAGACTGTGTGGATACTGTAGCATGTTTTCATTGGCTTGTAGTAACCAGTTCGGCGGACATTAATTGAACCCTGTTAACATAAACTAATCACATACAAGTCACATATTCTAAAACTTCAAATTCCGTTGTCTACCTCAAATCAGATCAGAGTAGACGTTTTCCATGTATAGGAGACATAGCATTTTGGCCCATAACGTGGCTCTGAGAGATAACAAATAGTTACAGCGTTTTTACGGCAATAAATTTGTCGCGACAGCTAGTGCCCATCATATCCTTCTGATATATATATCACTGAGAACGTAGTATTTCACTGCTATTTATTTATGGTCTCAACCAAATTCCTGTTCCAATTGTTGCCATTGCTGAAAGAGAGAGAGAGAGACTAATTCTGGGGCCTTGTCGTGCCCTGAGGGCATACAGAATATCATCATCTTTTGATTTTCTAACATTCATCTCGTGAGCTGTTAACAAGTCTAAACTGTAAGGTATCGTCCAAAGGACGCGGTGCCACACTGAAGTTGGCAGTATCCATCGATTCCAAAGATGTTAGCGAGGCCTCGCTGCAATCCGCATGGTAGTGGCTCCTGAAGATCACACCTCACTCTCAGCACAGCGGCGTCCTCGCACAGAGGTTAACGTAGAGCCGGGCATGGAAGCGCTCTGCTCCAGTACAATGTCTCATCTGAAGCAGTCAGCATCATCTACTAGGATTAAAGTGTTATTCAAGTCTCAGATGGAAATGTACTTTTATAAATGTTGCATGTTGTACTTCAAGAGACGAGTTTGTTAATTAGGGCATAAAGTGATGCTCTAATAGGCAATGACAGTTGCAAATTATCAAGCACTCCCGTGGCTAAGGACTGTATCAAGTTAAGAAAATCTTATCATACGTGTAATTAAGTGAATTAATATTTCATATGTAGTAGTTCAATGAGCCATCTCTCAGAGCAGTCAAAGAACCCACAGTTATGGCCGAACGGCTGTGGTTTCGTCTGTTCACAACAAACTGCGTGTTAACTTCCATGTAATTTGCCTTTTCCTACAGCAAGTGTGTTTATTTTTAACAGTTTACTTAGGTGGAACCTAATATTTAAAAATCTTGAGGCTATATGTACGTTTCTTTTGCGGACGAACTACGATTAATGTAATCAAAGCCTCACGTTACTATTTCGGTCACAGCTTCTGATAGTTTAGTGGTCCGCCCCAGTAGCTGAGTGGTCAGCGTGACGGATTGCCGTCCTCTGGGCCCGGGTTCGATTCCCGGCTGGGTCGGAGATTTTCTCCGCTCAGGGACTGGGTGTTGTGTTGTGTTCATCATCATTTCATCCCCATCCGGCGTGCAGGTCGCCCAATGTGGCGCCGAATGTAATAAGACCTACGATATGGCGGCCGGACCTGCCCCGCGAGGGGCCTCCCGGCCAATGACGCCAAACGCTCATTTCCATTTCATTTCCATAGTTTAGTGCATGTGTTTTTGCAGTCCTATAGCAGTGTTGTGCGTTTCTTGCGTAGCTCATGTGATCTTCTCATTCTGGTAAATTCGATTTTTGACAGCTCTTATCGCCATGTTTACTTACGAGCTTTTTTGTAGTTATAAATTTGTTATAACTTTATTGTATTAACGAGAAAAGCATATCGAGCAATAAGATGATAAAATTTTATGAATACAGCCCTGTTCTTAACTCATCGTGAAAAATGCATTTCAAATTCACCGCCTTTGTTAGATTGGTGCATAAGTCCGTATCGTTTCCCCATAAGTTTCATAAACACAATAGATACACATAAGAGGGACTTAAGTCACCAATAGTATAAGCTCCTTCAATATTTACAACAGTTTGCCAACGCTGGCGTGTTGTTGTTGTTGTGGTCTTCAGTCCTGAGACTGGTTTGATGCAGACCTCCATGCTACTCTATCGTGTGCAAGCTTCTTCATCTCCCAGTACGTACTACAGCCTACATCCCTCTGAATCTGCTTAGTGTATTCATCTCTTGGTCTCCCTCTACGATTCTCACCCTTCACGCTGCCCTCCAATACTAAATTGGTGATTCCTTGATGCCTCAGAACATGTCCTACCAACCGATCCCTTCTTCTAGTCAAGTTGTGCCACAAACTCCTCTTCTCGCCAATCCTATTCAATACTTCCTCATTAGTTGTGTGATCTACCCATCTAATCTTCAGCATTCTTCTGTAGCACCACATTTCGAAAGCTTCTATTCTCTTCTTGTCCAAACTATTTATCGTCCATGTTTCACTTCCATACATGACTACACTCCATACAAATACTTTCAAAAATGACTTCCTGACACTTAAATCTATACTCGATGTTAGCAAATTTCTCTTCTTCAGAAACGCTTTCCTTGCCATTGCCAGTCTACATTTTATATCCTCTCTACTTCGACCATCATCAGTTATTTTGCTCCCCAAATAGCAAAACTTCTTTACTACTTTAAGTGTCTCATTTCCTAATCTAATTCCCTCAGCATCACCCGACTTAATTCGACTACATTCCATTAACCTCGTTTTGCTTTTCTTGATGTTCATCTTATATCCTTTCAAGACACTGTCCATTCCGTTCAACTGCTCTTCCAAGTCCTTTGCTGTCTCTGACAGAATTACAATGTCATCGGCGAACCTTAAAGTTTTTATTTCTTCTCCATGGATTTTAATACCTACTCCGAATTTTTCTTTTGTTTCCTTTACTGCTTGCTCAATATAAAGATTGAATAACTACGGGGAGAGGCTGCAACCCTGTCTCACTCCCTTTCCAACCACTGCTTCCCTTTCATGTCCCTCGACTCTTATAACTGCCATCTGGTTTCTGTACAAATTGTAAATAGCCTCTCGCTCCCTGTATTTTACCCCTGCCACCTTCAGAATTTGAAAGAGAGTATTCCAGAAAGAAAAAAAAATTGGTTCAAATGGCTCTGAGCACTATGGGACTTAACATCTATGGTCATCAGTCCCCCAGAAATTAGAACTACTTAAACCTAACTAACCTAAGGACATCACACAACACCCAGTCATCACGAAGCAGAGAAAATCCCTGACCCCGCCGGGAATCGAACCCGGGAAGAGAGTATTCCAGTCAACATTGTCAAATCTTTCTCCAAGTCTACAAATGCTGCAAACGTAGGTTTGCCTTTTCTTAATCTTTCTTCTAAGATACCCTGGCGTAACTGTTCGATTCTGTGACTGCAGGAATCAGTTGGTTATGAGGCGAAGAACTCGTCGAGCCATTTTCATCCGGAAAGGAAGTTCCTTAAACGTTGTTCGATAGAGAGCGGAAAAGACGAAAATCTGAGGGCACAAGATCAGGTGATAAGGCGGGTGAGGAATGACTTCCCAACCCGACTGCTGTGTAGTGGTTTTTGTCAGCCTAGCAGAATGCGGGCGTGCGTCATCGTACAGTAGTATCACGTCATGCATCCTACCTGGTCGTTGTTATTGGATTGCGTCTGCAAGACGTCTCAGTGATTGACAATAAATGTCAGCAGTGATGGTTGATCCTCGGGGAAGCAATTTGTAGTACACCACACCGTCGCTGTTCCTCCAGATGCATAACATTATCTTCTGTGGATACGCGCAGATATTTATACGGGGACTTGATGCTGTATTTGGGCTCATCCATTTGTTTCTTTTCCTCATGTTAGCACAAAGACACCATTTCTTGTCACCAGCAACGTCACAGGATAGGGATGGTCGATACTGTTCACTAGCTAATTGATGACGAGCAAGCAGGGATGCGCGTGTGGCCATTTGCTGATTTTTGTGATTTTGGCTTAAAGCATGCATGGAGCTCCCCCATTTCATCCAAATGTCGCACGATGGCGGCATGACCACAGTGCATCAGATTTGCCATATCTCGAGTACACTGATGTGGATCATTGTGGATTAATGCGTTTAAACGATCTTCATCAGACCCCGAAGTTAATCTTGGACTTGGAGTCACTAGTGTCATGAAGATCCTCCTTAAAATCTAGAAAACCGTTTAATTGCCTTTTTCTGTCCAATGGCATTATCCCATACACGGTGCAGTTGTTTCTGGCTGCCAACGCTGCTGTCACCCCACTACTGAACTCAAACAGAAGAATATGTCAGAAATGTTCCGATTTCTCCACGTGGCACTCCATTTTCTATCGTCCACAGCTCCACTCACTGTCACCTAATGACAAAATGACAGCATGTAAAATCAAACAGTAAAAGTGAACTATCAACAAAAAATGAGAATCTATAAATAAACCGACAGCAAGCGGAGTACCAACAGGTAAAACAAAAACGTTACGAATTTATGCACCATCCTAATACATACAACGCAAAAGAAACCGGTCTTCTTACTTAAAGCAGTCACTTTTTTGTAACAGAAACAATACATGTGCAGATTTCGTTGTATTTTCTATGGATATAACTATATCTGCCAATGAATTTCATTTGTCCTGTACGTCATGAGCAGATATCTCACAAAGACCAAATGAATTTTACGTTTGAAAAACAAAGTTGAAGTAAAGTATAGTTATAATATGTGTTCTGATATAGCATTGTATGATAATGTCTTCACGCACAATTTTGTCTTACTACAGTTGGAAGAAAGCAAAGATAGCGTGTAACTTCCTGGCAGATTAAAACTATATGTCGGACCGAGACTCGAATTCGGGACCTTTGGCTTTCGCGGGCCAGTGCTCTACCAACTTAGCTACACAGGCTCCACATGCTCACGTGTGTATTTGTGAAACTGATTGTGGCATAAAGTGGTACCTAATTTCATTCGAGTATTTACTATCAAAAACAGTCTTGATCACAATTTATTTATTACGGTGACCGGTTTCGACCACGACTGTGATCATCTTCAGATTACTAGTAATGATTCTCCAGCAGATGGATGTTCTTACTCATTGGTCTGAAGATGATCACAGTAGTGGTCGAAACCGGTCACCGTAATAAATAAATTGTGATCAAGACTGTTTTTGGTAGTAAATATTTGTAACACATTGATCGCTGTATACTCCCAAAATGTATTCAAAAGTAATTCATTCGAATAGTATGTTTATACCTCTTTTGCCTCTCTTGCTCCAATCAGTATCTGCAGCCTTTAGGAGCGACAAATTGTTTCTTCTTCCACCAGTTGTGCTATTCATCTTACGTTATGGTAGTTGACGACAAGATAGGACAGTGAATTAGCATCGTTGTATAGCATGTTACTGATGTGGTGATCAGTGGGAAATACTGGCACGTCAAGTACGCAAGGATTGAAAATCGTCTTACAAAAGTAACATTTACTCATACAGTTCCATAAAATTGGAAAGTAGCCATGTCGCTTACACCATTTCACTACACCGACTCAGCTACAGTGATACCTTCATAGTTCCTGCGGTGACACGTAACTTCTTTTAATACTGCTTCACCGTGGGAAACAACCAGCACAACAGCTTGCAGCAATTTTCAACTGTCTCTTGTGTTGCTCTCAGATGTAATGCCGCACCAACAATTGGAAATTTGGTCCTACGAGACCAAACTGCAGAGGGCATCGGTTCCTAGGCTTACACACTATTTAATTTAACTTAAACTAACTTACTCTAAGGACAACACACACAGCCATGCCCGAGGGAGGATTCGAACCTCCGACGGGGGGAGCCGTGCGAACCGACCGTGGCAAGGCTCCCAAAACCGCACGGCTACCCCGCGCGACTGCCGCACAAACAGGGGAAACAGTTCCAGGCTGGGCATGCGCTAACCATTCTATTAGTTTCAACTGGAGTCTTTTTTTTTCATCATAGATACTAAAAATAATAGCAGACTCCGGTTCGTTAACGTACAGAAGCGAGGAAACCTTGGATTGTCTGCACCAATGTAAAATTATCCTATCTTCACATAAATTTATGAACTTTATTTCTTTTAGATGATTAGTCAAAGATCTGTCTTCTAAATCAGTATTTAATTTGTTAACGGGGACGTCAGGAGAAAATTTTCCAACAGGGTATAAAGTTTAGATTTTGCCATTTTTATGTAACTGATCGGAGTGTTTCAAGACGTGCATGCCCCGGAAACTAAACTTGGCTAGAATTAGACAAAACTTATTCTACCTCAAGTGAAATAGTTATCCACTTAGTATTTTTAAGGTAGATTGTTTTTATGTCCAAACAGGAAGCATATTCAACTGTATAAACAAGGTACATATATTTGTGTCATTTCTACGAATATGAACAGAACCTTTTTGATTCAGAGACATAAAATTCCATTATCATGTGATTAAATCGGGTGTATCCAACAAGTTATTAAATACAGTTAGAAAGTATTTACAAGAAACGTTTTTATAGCCCTATGATATGGCAACCCACACAGTATTATAATATTCAATAGAAAAGAGTCAGAACGGCTAAGAAAATCAAGTTGTGTATCAACAAAAGTAACCACAATTAACACTCTTCGAAGTGAAGGACCAGGCAGTAAACATTCTTAAAAGTCTTATCAGACTTGATATCATCCATAACACTTTAATTTGTTTACAAAACACATACGATCACGTTAACAGATTTGTCTCATGACTTCATGATTTCTATTTTTTGATGCTCAGCGGCAAAACTAAAATTAAACAAAAAGTTTTTGAAAGTTAAATTTTTTTGGCTAGAGTACATAAAGAGTGACCTAGGGCCTGTAACCGACAAGATGAACGCGGGAAATCTTCCAAAACCGTCCTCAAACTGGCCGGTAAAAACGACTGTTAACAGCTTGTGACTGAACCAGGTCAGTCCTCATCTCTCCAGTTAGTCACACTATCGTGCAGTCGTATCGACTCGACTGCAGAATTCCTAGCTCTGTGACTGCATGTGGCGCTGTATTGCACTGCACTGAGTTGAGAAAGTTCCGTTTCCTGAAGAGGACATCTTTTCGACCTTGAAATTTCATACACTATTTCCTCTCATTCTTCTTTTCTTCTTTTGCTTACGCCATAGTCCCGCAGCGACCGCAGGGTTGGCGTGGTTACAACGGATTTGGCAAGGTTAGTTGTAGGGATGGCCGGATGCCCTTCCTGCCGCCATCCTGTACCCCCCAGGACGGAATCAGTGTACCCCAACTGTCTGCGTCTAGTGTAAATCGTGAAACAGAGCGGACGTTTTCAAATGTCTGCGACGCGTGTAACTGAGGTGAACGTGGGGACCAGCCCGGTATTCACATAGCGGGATGTGGAAAACCGCCTAAAAACCACATCCAGGCTGGCCGGCACACCGGCTCTCGTCGTTAATCCGCCTGGCGGATTCGATCCGGGGCCGGAGCGCCTACCCGAGTCCAGGAAGCAGCGCGTTAGAGCGCTCGGTTACCCTGGCGGGTCACGCTATTTCCTCTCATCTGGCACCTAAATTGGAGTATTGTGTGTCGTCTGAAGCATTGGACTCACAGACTAAGTACAGACGGCTGTGTTCTTCAGCTTCTACTGAAATACTTTCACTGTGTAAAACTGTATGTAGAATATGCTAGCCATCGATGGTCTTTTTTGTCCACAGGCAAACGACAATGTACTATTGAGGTACCTTGGTGCAGGTATCTCAATAGTACCTGCAGGAATGTTCTGTAAAGATTAGCATTCATCTTCACTGGGAATTAGATCGAAACTGCCATCGCGCCAAGGAATCACCATAATTTCTCGTGAACGGCATGAACAATATTTCCCGCCACGCAGGGCAATTTTAATCTGCAATTCAGTACCGTTGGAGACAATCATCGCTAGAAATTCGAGAGAATTCTGTAATGAACAAAAAGCCTATACCAAGATTCCAGGAGGGGCCAAGTGCCCTCTCTTGCCTACCTTGCCACACCTTCCAACATTCTTGTGGACGCCGATGTTGTTAATGATACGTACTTGAACTGCACTGAAACCTCTGATAGATCAATATCAGTTACTGTACAAAAAATATAATATGAAACTTCCTGGCAGATTAAAACAGTGCGCCGGACCGAGACTCGAACACGGGACCTTTGCCTTCCGCGGGCAAGTACTCTACCATCTGAGCTAGCCAAGCACGACTCAAGACCTGTCCTCGCAGCTCTAATTCCTCCAGAGCTGTGAGCACGGGTCGTGAGTCGTGCTTGGCTAGCTCAGATGCTAGAGCACTTGCCCGCAGAAAGCAAAGGTCCCGTGTTCGAGTCTCGATCTGGTGCACTGTTTTAATCTGCCAGAATGTTTCATATCAGCGCACTGTCACCTGCAGAGTGAAAATTTCATTGTGGAATGTAATATGAATCTGAAAGACAATAGTCAGCATCAATCGGCAGATTTCGATACTAAATGCTGCAGGCTCAGTCAGAAATACCGTAATAGTATTACAAGACATCAGAATATAAAACTGCCTGACACCAAAATGTGACGGGAAAAATTGCTATTTGAACAGGGAGAATTATTTGTCAGATTCACTTCGGGTGCACGGTCAGTTATAATCTACCCAATCAGATAAATGCGCCTCGTACGTAATATGTTACTACTAGGAGGGTACCTGTGGGGAACTTTCGTTCTTTTATAGTTTTAAATAATGACAGTATTTTGAATAAGTTGAGATAAGGGTTGATGGGAGAATGAAGAGAAAACATCTATAAAATGATCCGAACGCTGTGAAATAATAATAAATTATAATATATTCTTGTATATACATTTCCGTGTGTCCAGAAATGTGTTTTGCATTCGGAATGTTTGTCCCGACTTGTACCAAGGGTAGAAATCAGGGTCTGTCAGTTGGGCCTCATAACTTACAACTGTAATTCGACATAGATTTTCAGTTACAGTGATGCGCGTTAGGTCGTAGTAGCCATAGGCAAATTACAATTCAAGTCGACAATGACAGATATGTCTGTCGTTTTGGAAAGCGTATTCATCAACAAAAGAAAACATGTACAATGGGCAGAGTTAATGGATTACTGTAGTGGACACGGTTATTATCCACGACTATGCTGTATACAAATTATCCATTTAACAAGTAGTTTAAAACAAGTAAAATGGTATTTGTAATAACGTAATAGGGAAAGTGAGTCTCTTATTTGTACGTAATACCTTAGCTTTGTAAAATGTAGGTGTGATGGTGGGCATCCATGATGTCTTTTTGCCAACGATATTTAAAACTCTCTTTATATTTTCTACAAATAGTAAGTTTTAGAGCGAAATCGTTGTGCGATGTCAGAAACTGGTTAAAAAACCATTCTAACTCATTCGTCCTTGTACGATTACTATGTTTTGAGAAAAACGGATGTTGATTGGCAAATAATATATATGACCGCCACATTATTGGTTAAAACAGTTGTTTATATTATTAGGGTTAAAATATAAATTTGTAAGGTGAAATGTTAAAATTTATTTGTAGCTCTTTTTATGAATCTGTGAAATTTAAATAATAAACTAGGATTAGATACCCTATTACTTTAAATGTTAATTATATTTACCAGGGTACTATTATTTAAGGTCTTTAAACCCAAAGAATTTGGCGGTATCTCATTCCATTCAGAGGAACCTACCCCATGATTGATAATACGCGATTTACTCTACTTAATTTATTTGTCTGTATATCTCCGTTATCAGAGAATCTTTTTAGAGTTATAATTCTCAAGACTTATAATTATGAAATATTATACACTCCTGGAAATTGAAATAAGAACACCGTGAATTCATTGTCCCAGGAAGGGGAAACTTTATTGACACATTCCTGGGGTCAGATACATCACATGATCACACTGACAGAACCACAGGCACATAGATACAGGCAACAGAGCATGCACAATGTAGGCACTAGTACAGTGTATATCCACCTTTCGCAGCAATGCAGGCTGCTATTCTCCCATGGAGACGATCGTAGAGATGCTGGATGTAGTCCTGTGGAACGGCTTGCCATGCCATTTCCTCCTGGCGCCTCAGTTGGACCAGCGTTCGTGCTGGACGTGCAGACCGCGTGAGATGACACTTCATCCAGTCCCAAACATGCTCAATGGGGGACAGATCCGGAGATCTTGCTGGCCAGGGTAGTTGACATACACCGTCTAGAGCACGTTGGGTGGCACGGGATACATGCGGACGTGCATTGTCCTGTTGGAACAGCAAGTTCCCTTGCCGGTCTAGGAATGGTAGAACGATGGGTTCGATGACGGTTTGGATGTACCGTGCACTATTCAGTGTCCCCTCGACGATCACCAGTGGTGTACGGCCAGTGTAGGAGATCGCTCCCCACACCATGATGCCGGGTGTTGGCCCTGTGTGCCTCGGTCGTATGCAGTCCTGATTGTGGCGCTCACCTGCACGGCGCCAAACACGCATACGACCATCATTGGCACCAAGGCAGAAGCGACTCTCATCGCTGAAGACGACACGTCTCCATTCGTCCCTCCATTCACGCCTGTCGCGACACCACTGGAGGCGGGCTGCACGATGTTGGGGCGTGAGCGGAAGACGGCCTAACGGTGTGCGGGACCATAGCCCAGCTTCATGGAGACGGTTGCAAATGGTCCTCTCCGATACCCCAGGAGCAACAGTGTCCCTAATCTGCTGGGAAGTGGCGGTGCGGTCCCCTACGGCACTGCGTAGGATCCTACGGTCTTGGCGTGCATCCGTGCGTCGCTGTGGTCAGGTCCCAGGTCGACGGGCACGTGCACCTTCCGCCGACCACTGGCGACAACATCGATGTACTGTGGAGACCTCACGCCCCACGTGTTGAGATATTCGGCGGTACGTCCACCCGGCCTCCCGCATGCCCACTATACGCCCTCGCTCAAAGTCCGTCAACTGCACATACGGTTCACGTCCACACTGTCGCGGCATGCTACCAGTGTTAAAGACTGCGATGGAGCTCCGTATGCCACGGCAAACTGGCTGACACTGACGGCGGCGGTGCACAAATGCTGCGCAGCTAGCGCCATTCGACGGCCAACACCGCGGTTCCTGGTGTGTCCGCTGTGCCGTGCGTGTGATCATTGCTTGTACAGCCCTCTCGCAGTGTCCGGAGCAAGTATGGTGGGTCTGACACACCGGTGTCAATGTGTTCTTTTTTCCATTTCCAGGAGTGTAGTTAAGAGGAGGTGGGTTACAATAGATTTTTGTTTATAATGGATTTGATAGTGAAATACTGTTAATGAAGGTGGATTTGATAGTAATTTAATTTATTTAATTTAACTGATATTGGATCTGATGTGTGTACACATCGCCCATCGCTCTCATTATTGATTATTCTATTTTTATTATTTTAAGGTAGCTTCAATTTAGATGAGATAAGTTGTAACATAGTAGATGTACTGGAAAGTGTATCTAGGAAGAGGTTCAAGATATAACTTGTTAGTAAAGTGTTTCACTTACACTGAAAATTTTTCTGTGCATATGAGGATATCTTGATTATTTATTTTATTATATTTATTTTTTGTTTATTTAATTATTTAATATAAATAATTTTGTTGAATTTTGTCTTAGTATATTTTATAGAAATGATTTTTTAAATTATAGTTTATTGGTAATGTAAGTGTTTTATGAAATATTATTTTAAATTTTTTAAAGTAGATTTTATTTATTGTGGCATTTGTATCAGGGTTTATCAAAATTTAAGTATTTATTTTACTTGTCTCGATTTGGGTTGATTTATAAATAATTTATAGTTAATGTATCATAATTATTATCAAATTATTTATAGAAATGAGATGTTAATCGTTTCCTAAGATATCTAGTTTCTTAAGAAAAAATTTAATTTTTTGAAGTTAATTGTTTTTATTTAATTTTTTAAGTATAAATATTAACTTATTTATTCTTTAAGGGATAAGCTTTGTTAAGTTAATAACCTATAATTTGTTTCATAAAAATATAATAGTAAGCTTTAAACCAGCTATCTTTAAGATTGTTTTAGTTCATTATTTTTTATTTTGATTTTATAAGTATTTTAGGTTTTTTATTAAGATTATTAATTTAATTTTATAATTTTTGTAATAATGATAGAATTAGTATATTTATTTGTATAATATTTTTACCTTGTAAACTTATTATAAGGAACCAGGCAAAATTGATTTCCGCCTGTTTATGAAAAACATGTCCTCTTGAAAAATACTTTGAGGTCTGGCCTGCTCACTGAGCGGATTTTTAAAGAGCAGCGATATTTTGACTGTGTGAAGGTAGCATAATCATTAGTCTCTTAATTAGTGGCTGGAATGAATGGCTTGATGAGAAATCCACTGTCTCTTAATAAATTTTTGAGTCAAAAGGCTTAAATTCTTCTTTAGTACGAGAAGACCCTATAGAGCTTAACATTTTACTTTTATATAGTTTTTTGTTTGTCTTTCTATATTTAATGGTGATGTTTTGTTGGGGTGACATGAAGAACAAATAAACTCTTCATTATTATATCATTGATTTATGTTTGTTGTTTTGATCCACAATTTATGATCATAGGATTAAGTTACCTTAGGGATAACAGCATAATTGTTTTTGAGAGCTCATATCGACAAAGCAGATTGCGACCTCAATGTTGGATTAAGAAAAGTTTTGGGTGCAGGAGCCCAGTGATTAGGTCTGTTCGACCTTTAAATTCTTACATGATCTGAGTTCAGACCGGCGTGAGCCAGGTTGGTTGCTATCCTAAGACTATTAATCCATATTAGTACGAAAGGACCATATGGTTGAATTATTTTTTATTATATTGATTAATATTAATTAATTTACTATTTTGACAGATTAATGTGATGAATTTAGAATTCATTTATGTAGATTTTTTTCTACAAATAGTATTGATACTTTATGATTTGTTTATGATTATTTTAAATTTTCTTTTATTAGTTATTTGTGTTTTAATTAGTGTTGCTTTTCTAACTTTATTGGAGCATAAGGTTTTAGGTTATATTCAGATTCGTAAGGGTCCAAATAAGGTAGGATTTGTAGGAATCCCACAACCCTTTAGTGATGCTATTAAGTTGATTTGTAAGGAGCAGCCAATTCCTATTATATCTAATTATTTACTTTATTATTTTTCTCCTGTTTTTAATTTAATAATTTCTTTGGCTGTTTGAGTAATTTTCCCTTATTGAACTTATATATGTTCTTTTTCTTATGAGTTTTTGTTCTTTTTATGTTGCACTAGATTAGGTGTTTATACTGCTATGACTGCTGGTTGATCTTCTAATTCAAATTATTCGTTATTAGGTTCTCTTCGTTCTGTTGCTCAAACAATTTCATATGAAGTTAGTTTGGCTTTAATTTTGTTATTTTTAATTATTTTAACTTGTAGTTTTAACATGTTTGATTTTATAAATTATCAGCTTTATTGTTAATTTGTTATTATTTCTTTTCCTTTAGCTTTAGCTTGCTTTGCTTCTTGTTTAGCCGAAACTAACCGTACTCCTTTTGACTTTGCCGAAGGTGAGTCTGAGTTAGTTTCAGGGTTTAATATTGAATATGGTGCAGGTGGTTTTACTTAAATTTTTTTAGCTGAGTATACTAGAATTGTTTTTATAAGAATATTATTAGCTTCAATTTCTTTAGGTGGCGATTTTTATTCTTTTATATTTTTTGTTAAGCTTGCTATTATATCCTTTGGCTTTATTTGAGTTCGGGTTACATTACCACGGTTCCATTATGGTAAGCTAATATACTTAGCTTGAAAAAGTATTTTACCTTTATCTTTAAATTTTTTTATTTTCTTTGTTGGTTTAAAGATTTTATTTATCTCATTTATTTATTGAAATTTTTTAAGAAAAGTTAATAGAAGAGTTAAACTTCTAGTTTTATGTTTTCAAAACATATGCTTTTCTGAAGCTAATTACCTTATTATTCCTTAATTAGCTTATCTCATGTGTTTGCAACATGGACACTAATTAAGAAGTATGTAAAGTAGATAATTGTTGAGATTTCCACTGTTATAATGTAAGGTTCTTCAACAGGTCGTTTACCAATTCATGTTAATAAGCATACAACAACTACTATGATTCAGAATAAAATCTGATTAATAGGATAGAATTGGATACCTCAGAATGGTGTTTTATTGTAAAATGGTAAAATTATTAAGATTCTAATTGATAAGAAAATGCAATAACACCTCCTAACTTATTAGGAATTGATTGTAGAACTGCATATGCAAATAAGAAATATCATTCTGGTTGAATATGAACTGGTGTTACTAATGGATTAGCAGGTACAAAATTATCTGGATCTCCTAGGAGGTAAGGATTAATAAAGCATAACATAATTAATAATGATGTTATTAATACTAATGTAATAGAATCGTTGAAAGTAAAGTATGGGTAAAATGGAATTTTTTCAATATCTCTGTTTAGTCCTAAGGGGTTATTAGATCCTGTTTGGTGAAGAAAGAATAAGTGAATTGCAGCTATAGCTGCAATTATAAATGGTAATACAAAATGGAATGTGAAAAATCGATTTAATGTTGCGTTATCAACAGCAAATCCCTCCCCCCCCATACCCATTGAACTAAATCTGTTCCTAAATACGGAATTGCTGATAATAAATTAGTAATTACTGTTGCACCTCAAAATGATATTTGACCTCAAGGTAAAACATATCCTATAAATGCAGTTGCTACAACTAAGAATAGAATTACTGTACCAATTATTCAGGTGTGTATATATATATATATATATATATATATATATAAGATCCATAGTAAATTCCTCGTCCTACATGCAAATAAATACAAATAAAAAATATAGATGCTCCAATTGCATGTGAAGTTCGAATAATTCAACCAGTATTTACGTCTCGGCAGATCTGTACTACACTACTAAATGCTATTTCAATGTTTGATGTATAATGTATAGCTAAAAATAGTCCAGTTACGATTTGAATTGCCAAGCATAACCCTAGTAGGGACCTAAAATTTCTTCAAAATGAAATATTTCTTGGTGCAGGTAAATCAACTAAAGAGTTATTAATAATTTTAATTAAAGGATGTCTTAATCATAAGGGTTTATTCATTAGTAAATTATCTTATTTTACGAATAGGCCCCTGGTTAATATTAGTGATTTTACCTACTGCTAATAGTGCTAAAACTAAATAAATTATTATTATTATTGTAATAATGAATGTTGGTCTGTTATATAATTTTTCTATAGATATTGCTATTTCCTGGTAATTGATTGAATTATCAATATTTATAGTTTCAGTATTTTTGAAAAAGTCTATAAATATTGTTGTATCTAGGATAATTAATGTTGATATAATAAATACTCATATTGTTAAGGTAATAATTGTAGTAATTGATTTAGGTTGAAATATTTCGTTTGATGCAATTCTTGTAGGATAATGAAAAGCATTACTGATATTGGGTGTCTTAATTTGATAAAATTAATATTTATTACATTTGATAGTGATATAATTATTATTTTAATCATTTCAGGGGTTAGTTTATTTAAAATATCGGTTTTGGGGACCGATGATGGGAGCTTTTCCACCTCTGAAGTTTTAAAAGTGGGGGCTAGACTTATTTCCAGAGTACAAGACCGTTGTTTTTTTAAAACTATTAAAACTAATGTTTATGTTCTCTGTCCTACAGTTTAGTGTAGCAGGACTTTGAATTTCACCGCGCTATACTCGTTCCCTCAGATAAAAAATATCCCGTTGCAGCAGTATGAGCGCTCGATGGTAGAGAAACTACTAAAATTATAACTCTTTTTTTGTTTTCTATTCGTTTCTTGATTGTCTCTTGATAGCCGAAGCTTAAGGCAGACATGATCTGATGAAGACGTTAAAAAAACTTATTAGCTAGTCTTGATCTGATTTTAATGTGTAGACATGTTGTGGAAGTTGTTAAGAAATTCGGAGGATGGAAGTAGCAAAGTAAATTAAATTGCATACAGTATCAAGATGATTTTAATTGGTATAAATTAGTGATTCCTGGGCTATTGTAAGATTTCGGAGCAGACATTTCATGCAGAAACGAAGGAGATTTTTGAAGACCTGGACGCCGCCCGAAAGAAGACAAGTTAACCTAGTAAAGGATGATCTCTCATCTACGTCACTTCTCCCTGTCAGTTACATTCTGTTATTCTCTGTTTCTTTTCAGTAAGTTTTGTAGTGGAAATTGGTTTAACTTTTGCTCAAAAACGCCATAAGGACCACCCCAACTATAGCTTTTCTGTAATATGAAGTCCAATTTGCATTTCATTCTTTCCTTTTTTCACGGTCATTTACGATTTTAAAACCCATTTTTTATTCACCATTTCTTCCCACATTTTCAACCTTTTTTCTTTTTCTTTTATTCTCTCTTTTCTTTTTTTATTAACCACTACAACTGGCTCCCACGACAGGACGCAATTTTCGGATTTGTCCTTTTTGAGCAAATTTGAAACTTTAATTTGTATTTTTGCCCAACAGAGAATAACCAAAAATCCTGAAGTTTAAAGGGCAACTAAAACACTAACTTTATTGTACCTAAGCAAATGATTATACAACAATATTGTCAAGAATTTTTGTAACTAATTCAATCTGTTTTTCTTTGCATGGCATATATTGATGCAAAACTTATTTTGAGACCTTTTGGTGATTATCCAATGGAGATGTATTAAGAGAAGCCATATTTTGACGAATACGATTTACGCAGAAGTGATTGACCAGCCGCTGCAGGACAGAAAATTTAATGGTGAGTCACACAATTATGTTTCATTCAAACATTCAATAGCCAACTGCAGAATCCATTTTTCCCTTTCCACACATCCTGTAGTTTTCTTCTAGATTTTTCCAAAATTATCTATCTCTATTGTAGTTTGTGGTAATTATAGAATTGTTGTAGCATATGAAGATCGTGAATTTGACCGCCAAACAGTCATTTGTTACGAAAAATTTTGTCCGCCCTGCTGCATCTTTCTCAACCATTGTTTGCAATAGAGCAATCATTTACATTGACGAGAAAATATTTGATCCTAAATTTGAGTCAAATCATTATTAATCAAACTTATATTATTCCCTTTTTGACTTACGATTATACATCCTATTACAATGGAACGCGATAAGGTAGAGATAGTTTCGGCAGATGAGTTAAGTGAACTAGATTCATCGTTCAACCAACAAGAAAGTCCGCGTTTCCCTCCATGGACGAGTTCACAGATCAATGCAATGATTTCGCCTCAAACTCGCAACATTTGTGATAATACACAGATGGCGACTTTAAATGACGAAATGTGGAATGGACGCGCCATTGTTAACATGAATGTCAGAACCGAATATGAGACAAATTCAGCAATGTGACACAAAACGGACACAGGAAACTGACAACCTGGACCGACTATTAGAGTTATTTGCAGACATGAAACGAGACGTTAGTCAGAAAATTGACATATTAAACCATACTACGACTGAAAATTTTGAACGGACGACAAAACAGATGACAGAATTAAATAACACCACTCAACAGCTCAGCCAGCGATTTGAGACATTGTCCGATTGAGTCACTAAACAGGAAGAAACTTTGGTTACATTCACACATGAAACAAAAAACAATATCACCCGATGTGAGAATCAGTTAACTCAAATAGTTAATGTGCAGTGGGAAATGAACACCCGTGTGGAAGAGTTAGCTCAGGCCCACACTTCAGCAGACATTAAGACAATACTTTGAGAGGTACCTAGACAAGACACTGTACTGGTCCAAACCAGCCGACTTGCCAGCGACAATTGACACTTTAAAGAGCCACTTACTCTTTCCATACCGAGACAGATTAATAGGAGTACCGGAGAATGACGTTAAGACTTTCTTAAACTTCTTAGATCAAATGGACGTAGTTTACAGAGGCGATTCACGCCATTCAAATTTTACTCATATTAGTAACCAAAATCAGCACCCACCCCAAAGGAACCGTAGTGACGGTGGTTGGTGGAACCATCCGTCCGCGCCGCGACACAATACGATGCCTGCGCGCGAAACATATTCAAATGGAAACGTGTATGACAGTAGGAACAACCGCAGAAATTCGTGGAATAATAATAATAATAACAATAATTATCTCCCATATCAAAATGGTAACTACAAGCAAAATGAAAATTACAGACAGTACAACGACAACAACAATAGGAGACGTGAGAATAACCAGTACAACCCGGGCTACTTTGACAGGAACATGACATATAACAGACGTAATTACCACCAAAACAATAAAGTTCCCAACAATCACCGACAGAATATGTGGAACACACAAAACTCACGCATGACAAATCATAACCCTCCACGGAATCCGCCCCCGTTCCCCAGTACAGTTTTGCACTCCCCGCCACGAAGTAGCAATAACAATTGCAGCGCGCCATCAGCTGACGCGTGGGCGCCAACCGGCCGGAATGTAAACATAGTGGAGCTGGTCAATGAACCCGGCCAAACACAGTAGACGACGTAAAACAGTCGACGACCGAGCTAAGCGCTCGTGCTTCGGTCGTGAGGTGTTGTAAGAGCGCTGAGACGGTTTGTTTCCTCAGGTACGATGACAAATTGACAGCAGAACAGGAATTAACCGACGAGATAAACATTAAATCAGACAGTTGTGTTAAAGAATTCATACAAGCTACGGCATGGGTTAAGTTTAACGATTATGATGTACATTTTATTTAGCGTATGGCTAATACAGACATATCATGATATTACATATACATATGTACATATTGACACACAAGAAACTTAAGTATGTCTTTACAACTGAATATCCAGTTCTTCAATCCAGCGCACTGCATCTGGAGTTGCTAGCAGGAAGTCCTCTTTGGCGCCGTGATAGGCTCGAATCCTGCATTCACTGACAATGTGGTGAACAGTCTGGTATGGAGCCCCGCAGTCACAAGCTGGATCAGGCAGCTTCTTCCACTTAAAGAGCGCATCCCTGCATCGCCCATGGCTGGTACGGATTCTGTTGAGAGTTATGACGTACAAATTTTATTCGATACTGGTGCTGCTGCAAGTGTGATGTCAACCGCACTATATAATGAATTGAAACAAATTATAAACATACCTACATTACCTGTACAGAATTGCCACGTGGTTAGTGCCACAGGTACTAAATCTAAGAACATACGCATGCAAGCCCTTGTTAACTTCACATTTTCCAATACACAGTTCAAGTGTAATTTTCTGATTGTAGACAAGCTTATCGTACACTTCATCCTAGGGATGGATTTTTTGAATGAACACAAAGCAATCATAGATTTAAGTAATGGCATATGTCAATTATCCGTAGGGGAACAACTAATTAATGTTGAACTTAACAAGACGATTGAACCACGACAAAAACATTACGAAGTAAGTCAGTTTCAATTGGTATATCCTACCATAGTTAGTGTATGTAATTTAACGCCTGAAGATTCAGACTATCAGGAGACTGAGCAGGATTTATTGTATCAGAAATGTGTCGAATCTGACTATTTAACGAAACAACAGCAAGAGGAATTGTGCAAATTATTATGTGATTATGCACAAGTTTTCGGTGAGAGACCTGGTGTAATCAGAGGTTATAGCTATAAAATGGATGTTAAGCCACATAAGACTTATTGTAGGACACATTATAATATTCCATGGGAGAAGAAACCTGCAGTTTTACGTGAAATCGAGCGTATGTTGACCTGGGGTGTCATAGAAAAATCACATTCCCCTTAATGCAGTCCTATCCTGGCGGTAGGCAAGCAAGATGGCAATGTCAGATTGGTGCTAGACGCACGTGAAATCAACAAAATTATTATACCACTTAACACAAGACCCGTCAACTTGGATGAACAGTTGCTAAAATTTTATAATGTACAATACCTAACTAATATTGACCTCCGCTTATCGTACTGGCAGGTGTCCCTTCACAATGACAGTCGTAAATACACTGTTTTCCTTTGTGAAGAACGCAGTTATCAGTTTTGTGTGTTGCCTTTTGGTTTGCGCGTAAGCGCGGGCGTGTTCATCGAGGCGCTTGACGCCGTTCTCGGCCCGTGTTTGTTGTCACGCCTCACGGCGTACGTCGATGACATTGTCGTGGCAACAAATACGTGGGAGGAACGTATTGATCTGTTACAGCAAATTTTATTTAAATTTTCGCAAGCTGGAGTCACAGTAAAGCTTTCGAAGTCCAAAGTAGGAAGGCGTGAAATCAAGTTTTTAGGCCATATTGTCTCGCCGGAAGGTATTCGTCCCGATTCTAAGAAGATTGATGCTATTCGTAATTTCCCTCCTCCACAAAACCGCAAACAGTTGAAAGCATTCTTAGGTTTATCTTCGTTCTTTCGGAAGTTTGTTTCAAAACAGCTTCTGAACAGCTCTCACCTGCTAACTTTACTGAAAAAGAACGCAATTTGGAGATGCACAGAGTTTTGCCAAGCTGATTTTCAGGCTATTAAAGATGCATTGGTGAACGCACCCCTCCTCTGCCACCCTGACATGACGTCAGATTTTTGCCTAGCCACGGATTCGTCATCATACGGCCTTGGAGCTTTTCTATTTCAAATTCAATCCGAATCAAGACAATCTGTCATCAAACCGATAAGTTTTGCGAGCCGCACGCTCACTGAGTGCGAGAGGTCGTACTCGGTGACGGAACGGGAGGCTCTTGCCATTATTTGGGCATTCCGTAAGTTTCGCTACTTTCTTTGGGGTAAACATACTCGCATATACACAGACCACCAAGCCCTTTCTTTCTTGGTGTCATGCAAATTGCTTCATTCACGGCTCACCCGGTGGTGCCTTTCACTGCAAGAATACAGCTTCGAAATTATTTACATTAAAGATAAATCAAACGTAGTAGCCGATGCCCTATCCCGTTTGCCCCAAGGCATACAGGACTTTTTCGGAACTTTCCGAGCAAACACCAGACTTTAACATCTTACTTATGTATGATGGTACATACACCCCATACTACCGCAATATGTGCAAGAACTTTGCTTCACTTCAGGACAGCGACCCCAGGTGGTCAAATATCATAAAGATATTACGTACATATCCTTCTTCACATTTACAAAAATATTACACAATACACAAAAACGTACTTTTTCATAGGCGTACCCCAGACTCGCACCATTGGTGTGTTTGTCTACCCGACGCGCATGTTGACGATTTTATTCTGTTCACACACAAAACTTGGGGAAACTACAGAGTCACCAAATGCACTGATAAAATAGTACAGTACTGTTATTTTCCCAATCTGCGTTGGAGAGTATTGCAAATTGTTCGAAAATGTATCATCTGCCAAAAAGCAAAATTTTCCAACCGATCATCTTTGAATGAATTACATCCTATTGTACCAACCCGACCTTTGGAGATAGTATCGTTGGATATCGCCGGACCTTATCCCAGAGCTCGTGGAGGTGTGAAATACATCGTTGCTGTATTTGATGTGTTCTCAAAATACTTAAAATGGTTTGCTATCCGCACTGTCAACGCATCTGCTATTACCAGACGTTTGACTAACAGTTACTTTACAAGGTTTGGCAAACCCCACAGCATTATCACGGATAACGCACCCTATTTTACGGGAAGAAAATGGAAATCTTTTGTTGCCGCACATAACATCAAACATATTCTTACATCAGCATTTCACCCAGAAGGGAACCCCGTAGACAGGATTTTTAGAGAGTTTGGTCGATTCATGAGAATACATTCACCACACAAACACACAAAGTGGATCGAATTTTTAGCACCCTTTGAGCAGATAGTAAACAATTTGCCTCATGCCTCGACAGGATACCCACCACAGGAATTATTATTAAACAAACCTGAACAGAACAAGTGGGCTATGCCCATTCCAAAGCTAACCGCATCCACAACACATACACCTTTGGAAGAGAAAGTATGACAGGCATACACTACGTTGTGCAATAAAGCCAAGATCAGGAAAGAGAAGTATGACAAACATGTTACAAATACACAAACCTATCAGGTTGATGACCTTGTTCTTTTGCGTTCACATCACAAGTCTACAAAGTTAAAACAACTGAACAGAAAATGGCAGCTATTATATGCAGGTCCTTTCAGAATAGCAAGCATGCCTCACCCGGGTTGTTAC
This sequence comes from Schistocerca americana, assembly GCF_021461395.2. Classification (NCBI taxonomy): domain Eukaryota; kingdom Metazoa; phylum Arthropoda; class Insecta; order Orthoptera; family Acrididae; genus Schistocerca; species Schistocerca americana. The sequence continues at coordinate 806,073,985 of NC_060119.1, forward strand.
TCCCTAGAATACCCGTTATCTCACAAGCCGAGGGGGCTGCATCCCCACAGACATTTGAAACCCTTTGTGCACTAAAACAACATAATATAATGATAACTAAGTTGAACATGAGCAAGTTGCTGTGAAAACGAGATCATAAATATTTGTATTGAATACACGAACATTAAGTTATACAGCCTAAGAACACAAACATTCATTTATGGAAATTATATACTGCAGTTACACTTGTACACATAATTATGAAGAGAAGGTAAACCCAGGTGAGTACACTTACTGAATGAGAAAAGATATTCATATAGGAATGAGACGTACGCAGGTTACATTGGTTGTTATTGTAAATTATAAGGTGAATCAACAACTAGTTAGTTATTTCAAGGCACTACAATGAGAGGAAATAACAGCTATTGAGATCAGTAATGACATGTGTATGTAGCAGAATGAATGAGGACGTAAGAATGAATGATCAGTATGAATGAGTTAATATTTAGGTTAATACAAGAAGGTAAGTTACTGTGAAGTAGTTGATGGAGACAAGAGATTATTTGAGGAAAATATTATTGGAGTTTTATGAGAATGGAAGTGCCAGATGGCCCCACATATGTGATATATTAATGTTTGGTGAGGAATATGTTTAATGTATAAGGATATATATATTATAATGAATATGTGAGTAAGGGATGAGTGAGAATGTTTGGTAATATTGTGCTACGTAGAGAAGTGAGTAAACAGTCTACATGAGTTAAAACACGCGAGTACAAGGCGTTAAAGGTGAATCTATTTACAGTGCCCTTGAAAATGAACGAATGCAAGAAAAGCAGAGTGAACATAATGATGATTACAGCTGTTGAAAGAAGTGTAATAAGAATGTAACTTGGAAACACATTAGCCATAATTTATTTCAGAAGCGTAACTTAGTAACCTTTCGTTAAGTTTTGTTAAGCAATTGTGTAGAAGAAAACATTTATAGTTCGTGTTCAGACAGGAGAATGATATTTTAAGGAACTTAAGTTGAAATATAGTTTTTACACATCCCTCATGTGAATACATTTGTGTATGCGAAAGTGAAATTTAGTGCCATGTTAGCCTTTATTATACTTACACACAACAGAAAACCCTGAGGAAGCAAAAGATAGGAGAGTTAATGGCTCTGAGCACTATGGGACTTAAAAATAGGAGAGTTATTAAGGCCGTTTTGCGACTCGTACAACACCTCCACTTAAGCGAACAGATGACAAAATTAACTCTACTTTGAAGACAACATTTGACTTTTCAGGTAATGCAAGGTAAGTGCAGAGGAACAGTGACCACCCGTGCAACCAACGTCGAGCAACGGACTCTGAGAAAGAGACATTTTACTGTCAATTATAATACTATGTTCTTTATTTATGTTTTATAGAAAGAAATGATATATACACACAACATACATGATGTTTAACCTTCATTAAAGTAGAAGAAAGTTCATGGTTGAACTCTTGAGACGGAATTTGATACGTTATTATATGATACACATTATGAGAGAGAGAATCTCCGTGAGATACATTTTCCATTTGTATAGACGGTATCCACAAGAAGTGCAGATATTGAGGAAGTACTGAGCAGATATGCGATTTACTCATGCAAGGATTTGTTAATGTATAATACACTAAAGTCATATGAACAATCACAACACAAACAGAGAATCTGTCATGATGTTACTCTACACAGACTTGACGTAAGGACACTTACATTTACCCATGATTTGGTAATTTGTAAGCACCTCCTCCTTTCACACACCCCTTGAAGGTGATGCAAACATTATAATGTATTGTGTTCTCTTTCTATGTAGTAGCTGTAGGATTTGGTAGTTTATAGGTAGTAAATAGTTTCTTCCAGTCTATCTTTCTTTCTTTCTTCATTATCCTACCACCTCCTGCAGCTGGGTATTGTTTGTTTATGGAATGTAAGAATATAATGTGTGACAGTAAACTTTCAGGTATGAATAAAAAGACATGAAGAAAACTGAATATTGATGGCATTACAAGCCTGGTCAACCACTAGCCAGCCAAGATATGGAATCAAAAGAAATAAATAAATAATAAATGAAGGAAAGCCCATGCTTTAAATGTTAAGTCTGATATCCCTTGGCACGCCCATACCTGAATAAAAAAAATTAATACCCCAATAAAAGAAAGCCAATGGGACTTAGTATAATTTTTTAGTGTAAATATTTCACATGCATATTCTTGTAAATGTATATGTATTTGTATATGTGTTAAAACTTTGCATATTGTCAACATATTTTGAAATGTGACCACGAGAATGTAAGCTTTCATAATTAACTATGTAAACATGCTGGGACACAGTGACCTTTGTTAAAATGTAAATATGGCAAAAAAGTGTTGCAAACTGTGTTAAACATTGAACGTTATAAATGACGGATTTTGTGTTGTTTGTGAAGCTTATGGTGCATAAACCAAATAACTGTTTGTAAATCGATATAAACTGCAATTTACTTCGACGATAATGAGGATTTTCACACTGCAAATGAACGTTTGTTGGCAAGTGTAAACAACGTGGTGAAACACCTACCTTTGCGAACATCGACGCCGTTGTTCCTGGCCGGCCTTCAGATGCTTTGGAGACAATAAACTCAGCACCTGTCGTAGGCGATGTGGAGGCTAAAAACTGCATCGACCATATATGCCCCGGGAACAATAGTCATGAAAACGCACAAGAACCTGGAGTGTTGTGTCGTAGCAGAAGACATAGACATTGCTTCAGATCACGCACACGCTCAATCTTATGGTGTCACCGGACTTAACACGCCATTTATGCTGGAATAACAACTTGTAATGAACACTATGTGAGAGTGAATACTGTTCAAGACTGTCATAACACAGCGATTTTGAAACTGCAGCACGCGAAATTCAGTGATGCTACTGCGCGTGCGCAATGACTACGTGCTGCCAGAGATGCATTGGGAAACCAACGCTGGGAGCACACAACATTAACTGCGCTGGCGAGCAGCTTGTTCAAACAAACTGTATGTAAATATATATATTAATAGTGTACAAAGGATCCAAACTGTAATAATTGTATTTAGTATATAGGTTTAGAAAGTAAGTGTTGGGAAAGATTATCCCCTATGAATGCACGTGGCCTTTCCAATGAAAATATGCGTATATTTACTTTTAGGTTTGCTAGCCTGCCACGCTAAATGTTTTAGCGTGACAGTCGAGGGGGCGATGTAGCGGGACTTTGAATTTCGCCGCGCTACACTCGTTCCCTCAGATAAAAAATATCCCATCGCAGCGGTATGAGCGCTCGACGGCAGAGAAACTACTAAAATTGTAACTCTTTTTTTTGTTTTCTATTCGTTTCTTGATTGTCTCTTGATAGCCGAAGCTTAAGGCAGACGTGATCTGATGAAGACGTTAAAAAAACTTATTAGCTAGTCTTGATCTGATTTTAATGTGTAGACATGTTGTGGAAGTTGTTAAGAAATTCGGAGGATGGAAGTAGCAAAGTAAATTAAATTGCATACAGTATCAAGACGATTTTAATTGGTATAAATTAGTGATTCCTGGACTATTGCAAGATTTCGGAGCAGACTTTTCACGCAGAAATGAAGGAGATTTTTGAAGACCTGGACGCCGCCCGAAAGAAGACAAGTTAACCTGGTAAAGGATGATCTCTCATCTACGCCACTTCCCCCTGTCAGTTACATTCTGTTATTCTCTGTTTCTTTTCAGTAAGTTTTGTAGTGGAAATTGGTTTAACTTTTGCTCAAAAACGCCACAAGGACCACCCCAACTATAGCTTTTCTGTAATACAAAGTCCGATTTGCATTTCATTCTTTCCTTTTTTCACGGTCATTTACGATTTTAAAACCCATTTTTTATTCACCATTTCTTCCCACACTTTCAACATTTCTTTCTTTTTCTTTTATTCTCTCTTTTCTTTTTTTATTAACCACTACAGTAGGGTAAAATTACACTTCCTCTAGCCTAGGCAAATTGAAGAAATCGGTTGGTCCTTTGCATTAGCTGTGGTCTAGATTGTTAGACGGCTTATAAAATCACCATTTCTTCATCTGCAGTTCCTGGTAAAACCCCGAAAAACCATGATTTTTGGGTACCAAAAGTACCAATTGTGAGGATGACCACTTTATAATTTCTATTCATGCCAGAACGTCGAAATTTTTACATGTTATTAAGATAATGTTCTCGGAGAACTTCGAAACTTTTTCGATAGCATGATCCGTTACCGAGATACAGAGGTTCAGAGGTACCGCACTTAAGCTGAATACCGCAAAAACAGATTTTTAACCGTTTTGAACTGTGGGCGTACCTATATAAATAGCTAACGACAGATAATGCCTCAAATTTTAAATGTACATTCTTTAGACATTCATCTAGAAACATAATTTTTCCGTTTTTGAAAATCGAGATACACCAGAAAAACCATGATTTTTGAGTATTAAAATACCAATTGAGGGAATGGCCACTTTTATGATTTCTATTTATAGCAAATCGTCGAAATTTTTACCGTATGTTCTGGAAATTGTGTCCTCGGTGAATCTTGAAACTTTTTTCGTTATCATCATCCATTACCGAGATCCAGAGGATCAATGTTACCGTAGTTATGCACTTAAAAATGCTCATAATATCCGGTCTGTGGCTTAAATGTAGTTTTAATTGATTTAGTGAACACATGGCAATGATTTTGGGGACGCTGGAAAGGCTCAGTGATCACCAAACTATGTGTTAGTCACCATTTTTCATATGACGCGCTGTCTATGTATAATGGCCACTTCGCACCTAGACGTGCTGTCTTGACCTGGGAATTCGACGGCAACCACCTGGCAATGTAAGAAGCTTAAAAAATTATTTTATCATACGAAAGTCTTTGTACTTGCGAATCAAAAGCCGTGTGTTTTGGTATAGTGTATGTGTAGCCTAATATGTTGCGCATTTTTTTAGTAACGAGGTGTAAAGTGAACTTGCACTGGATTGCAGACGATTTTCTTTTAACCTAGTATTATGCGTACTTATTTGATGTTTATAGGTGTCAAAGTATGTAAATGTGTTGAAGTATACAAATAAACTCAAACTTCTAGTGACCTACGGGATTTGTTTTACATATGCAGCACACCCTGCTGCAACAGGGAAAGGAAAGTGACCAGCTGAAAAATGCTCTAGTTAGATCACAAAAAAGGTGAATATTCTCCTCTTTAAAAGACTCTTAGAGAAAAGTAGGGAATCAACAGCCACAGTCCTCCTCCCGCCTTTCTTACAAAAAATTTTGTCATGTGAACATAATCGCGCTTTTTGTGTTGAAAGAGAGGATCATAGAGACAGTGCCAGTGAGAGAAAAAGGAGACAGTGAGAGACACACATATACAGGCAGTGACAGTGAGAGGTAGATGCTGGGTATGACGCCTTCACTACAGAGAGAGACTGGTTAAAAGGGTTTAGGGTGTTCTGTGTTAAAAGAGTGCGAATGTGGTGGATTTCCAGTATGTTCGAATTTTTCGTGAAGAAGGTGGACTGAGGACTGAGATACCCGTTTCTCCACTTTTCTGATTTCAAATTCAAATTTGTGTGAATTCCTAAGACACCAGACTGCTGAGGTCATCGATCCCTAGACTTACGCAACTTTAACTAACTTATGAAAAGAACAACACACACACACACACACACACACACATATATATATATACCCATGTCCGAAGGAGGACTCGAACCTCCGGCGGGAGTGCCCCCGCAACCCCTGACATGACACCTCTAACCACACGGCCATTCCGCGCGGCCAACCTTTCCGTCTGAGGAACACACTCCCCTATTTTGTACTCCGAGAGGAGAATTTTCAGCTAATTTGCTTATACTTAAGAGCATAGGTTAAAAATCACTATCAAAATTCCCGGTATTGCAAGCACTGATTTTTGCATTTTGTTCCTAAAGAAATCCGTTGCAGATTTCTGTCTTACTTCAGATTACTTAGAAGAATCTCAGATTGCGTGCTGGATGTATAAAATGTTAATTACTAAGCAAAAGCTCTGGTCTATTGACTCCAATACCTCACGAAGGGTAAGAAGTCATTAATATCGAAAATTTGCGTGGGACACGGAGTAAAGGGCAATTAGCAGTTCGTCCAAAGCTGAAGTTGCATGATATTAATTACTTCGTAGTTCGATTAACCTCAGCAAAATATGCTGCAGAAAGAATCTGCAGACTCTTCTGGAGCGAGGACTGTCTAGAGGGATTCATTACAATTCACTGTTTATCCTACTTACCGCAGTTAAAGTACTGTTAAAGAAATGCAATATGCCAACGCACGTGTTGTCCTATTTTTTAACGCTAGACGTAAACACGATAACGGAGCCCACCAAGCATTTAGTGATGCCACTTCTACACTACCAACGAGTGTAAGAGCCTTTTTAGGGCTTAAGTGTAGATTTTACAATAGTTTTTGTGTTTCTATTCGTGTTTCACTTCCATAGAGACTGCATCGGATTGTACAAAACCAGACGGAGTCAAAATAATGCTGATAACTCAAATCGTTGTGGCGTATGTGAAAAAACCAGAGAGTAGATCAAGTGGCAAAGCATAAATAAAACAGGAATATATGACATCAGCTGCTGCCCACAAGAAGCATAACTTTACAGGTATCCGTAGCCATTGCTCTATGCTTCAGGACGTAAATATCTGTGTGTTTAACGGTCCACAACACTACACTGAGGAACTGCCTCTTCCGAAGACATCCGGGCATCTCTTTCATGGACGTTTAATGGATGACAATGAATTCGGGATTCTCATTAAATCAAAACTCACTCCCTAAATAAAAAATAAATAAGTAATAAAAATAAACATCTATATTATCTATATTTTTGGCATCTGCCATAGACCCCAATGGCCCGTTTATGCACAATAAATGATGATGATAAGTATTCCGAATTATGTGCCCGACAAAAACTCTGATTTGTGCAAACAGTACTTTGTAAATAAACTCTCTGTGGACATAAAATCGAGCTTCGCCTTACATGAGCTATTACTATGTCTCCCGCAGTTTAAACTAAAAAATTCGCTGTAGATGGAAAGTTTTCATGCTGAAATCAACAGTTAGTCTGTAAACGAGTCATAAGTATACTAAACCCAGTTTCCTGCGACTGGTGTTGACACGTGATTGGAGATTGATCTAGGACTTCAGACCCTGTGGCCATTTCGTGACTGAGAAAGGTAATTTATTTCACCTGTCACTACTAATGGAAAAAGTAGAAAAATAAAAATTAGCTTATTCATCACGATGTCCTATTTAATAAAAAATTAAACCTACATTAAAACACAGCATGATAGATACAAAAAAAGCCCTTTGACGTACTAGAGCAACCAGCTCATTTTTCTGTTACATTCAGTTTGATGATCACGTACATAACGAGCAGACTTCAATACATAAAGCTGCTTCAATAATTTATTCGAAATACTGATACCAGGGTCTCAAATAATTCTAGCTGTCTGTTCCTCGGCAGAAATATACCATCCCCACAATGTCAATCCTGACTGTATATGCTACTGTTTGTATATGCAGAAATTATTCTTTTTCTACACCTTCAAGTGCTGATCAGTTACTAGGACTTTGTGGTTTACATCTACATCATACTCGGCAAGGCACTTAATTTTGTGTGGCGGAGTGAATTTGTGATACCACAAATTGATCCACCCTATCCTGTGCCATTGGCGAAAGGCACGTGGGGAGAATGACTATCGGTAAGTCTCTGTGCTGGCTCTAATTTCTCCAATTTTTTCGTCGTGGTGATTAAGCGAGATGTATGTGAGTGGAAGCATTATGCTGTCCGAATCTTCCGGGAAGGTGCTCTCTCCCCGACATTTTAAGGTAGCTACTGTTCCGAGTAGTTTCTCATCATTAGCATAGTTGCACAGTAGTGGCTTTCTATTCATATGTATGCTTAGTATGTTACCTTTACTTACGTTCAGGGTCAACTGCCAGAGCCAGCACTATTCATCAATCTTCTGCATGTCATTCTGCAAGTCGATACTGTCTTCTGGGGTTGCTACTTTGGTGTAGGCACCCACATCATCTGCGAACAGTCTTAAAGCGCTTCCGATGCTTTCAATTAGATCACTTACGTTCGTTGTAAATAGTAACGGTCGTATCACACTTCCTTAAGGTACTCCGTAAATTAATTTAGCATCTATCGCTTTTGTTCCGTTAAGAGGGACGTGTGGAGTTCTATCTGCAAGGAAGTCTTGAACGCAAATCTATTCCGATAATCGGTAAGCTCTTATTTTTTCAATTTCTTTAATATTAAGCTCTTTTCGTAATTAATCACTTTGAACGCGGTATTGGGAAGTCGTTAACTTATTCCTTCCCAGAATAAGACAGTACTTTCAGCAGTTTTTACCATATAATAAAATCATACGTTTAGAAACAATGAGAAAAAGTGTGAGAAAGACTTATTGACCTGAATTCTCATTTAATTTATAACCACAAGGCAAGCACCAACATCGGTATATGTAACAATATTCTGTCGGCGGTCAATTTCACACTTGGCTATGGATACTATTGTAGAGAACTCTGAGTTGAAGTAATATAATGAAGCAAAAAAATTGAAGTGTAGCTACTCTGATGAGGAATGAACATCATTTACTCTCATTAAAATTATTCTATAACTTCCGGATTCTTCGATTTGTGGAGTAATAATATTATCAGTTCCCTATGAAGTACTGATTGACCAAAACTCGATGAAACTGCTTATTTTCTGAGTAGCTGCCCACACTATGATTTTCCGACTGTGTCCAAGTATTTAGAGCAGAAAGTAGGTAAAACGGAAATACTGAAGAACATTGGTTGAGTACGAAGAGAACTATTTAAGAAAATGGAAGTAGGCAGTGTAAATAGCTGAAACATACAGAACAAGGAATTATCTGAAATATTTAGATAATCTTAAATCAGTGTTCTCGAACTGGAGGCAGCAGATTTTAAAAGCGCAGCAGCTTCCATAGCTCAAATCACTCCTCCACCAATAAGCGGAAGCATGATAATGGATCCGCCAGTTAATCGGGGCGCGGAGTGCAGAGTGCTATCTCAGGGCCGGCCCTTTCCTTGAGCGAGAAACTGAAGAAAGTCCCTTCACTCAGCCACCAAGGAATTTTTTCAATCGATTGCCGATGAAAGCGCGTCACGGGGCACTCAAGAAGGGGAGCTAGGAGAGTTACTTTATCTGGCAACTTTTTACTGCCTACAGTTTTGATGTATTTAGCGCCACTTTCCACTCTCTCTGTTACATGCTGATTTTTCATGTCTGCGTACCTATTACACTTGACGCCCTCGGCTTTCATTTGCTGATGCTAATCTTGGTCTGTCCCTTCAATGCCTGTTCCCAGGAGTTAAGTAACGGTTGATGTCACAGCGTTGTAACGTCAACCTAATGCCCCTTACGTTTCGCCCTGACGATTCCATTTCGATCTTTATTTGAGTACTAAATTTACTAACGCCCCCCTGTAATGGCACGTTCGACGTGGATGATGGAAAAGGGGGAATAGTGCATTAAACCGGTGAAACGAAGGTTTTGATATTTGGTTGCTTTGTGTTGCTCCTACGACCTGTAGGTGAGCAACTATCGGATAGGGAGGTATGGAGAGAGTTGACAGAAATCCGCACTATGACTAATTAGTGGCTGTTACAAAGCTCGAGCACCGGAAACATTTGGCTGCATGAGAGCCAATATCGCTTTCATTTTGCTGATTACCCATTGTTTATCATTCGATGGCTAATCGCATAAATAGCTCACCAGATTAAATAATGCTACGTGCTGCAGAGAGATATTCTGATTAGCAGCTATCACAGACATCCAGCACGAAGAGTTCGCTGCTTATGTTGTAAATAGGAACATCTACATAATTGTGTTACGTTGTAACATAGAGAGAAACCTCAGCAACGTAAATATATTCTTTCTATACTAATACCACAAATACATCGGAGTACTTCAGGTGTCTGTAAACCTCTATTTGCACCCAACGACATGTCGGTCCTGATGGCCAGTGTCGCCGCTTCAGCCGTGCTGTGCCGACGTGTGCTGGGTTTTCTGGGCAACGGTCTGCTGTGCTTCGGCGTGGTAAGTCGCAGTGCTTCTTGCATCGTTGCAGAAATTCTAAATTTGAAATATCATATCGTGATGGCTCACTTGAACAGAAAAGATACTTTGAAATTATCGTTTGATCGTAATTACGCCCGACCCAAGCTACACGAAACCGAAGATTGGTTAGAATATGAAGTGAAACTTGATTCAGAGGATGCCATTGGAATAAATCTTTCGATAGTGAGCAACGTTGTTTTTGTCAAATTGAAGAATGCTAATTTATGTGACAAAGTAGTTGAGTCGTGCGGAGGAACTATGAAGTTTGAACATTGTGACGGAAACGTAGGAGAAGTCATCATAACACATGCAGTATTTGGAATACGGACCATCAGGATATTAGAACTGCCATTCGAAGTACCAGCGGAACAGATACATGCAGTGATAGCGCCGTACGGGAAATTCCTCAGTAATGTTGCCGAACGGTGGCCGAATGCACGCAAATTCCAAGTTCTCAACGGAGTGAGACAATTAAAGGTCGACTTGCACATGCATGTACTATCGTACATCAGCGTCTGTGGTAACCGAGGCATCTTTATATACGACGGCCAGCCGAGGACGTGCGCGGCGTGTAACTCTCCCGGCCACGTCCGCGCTCAGTGTTTACACCGGCGAGTGTCGCAGCTGCCGGCTGGCGAGGCGCCGAGACCGTCAGCTATGACTGCGCTACCAACAACTTGCGCTACAGCTGCCCGCGTTCAAGTTGTGACCCAAAGCCCTAATGTGAACACGGAGAACCATCCAACCCGAGTACAAGCTCAGTGCCATCACTGACAAAACAGAAGCGAGACCTCCCGAACGTAAGGAAATCGTGACAGCTGTGATGGTTTCAACACATCAGACCCCAAGGACATTGGGAACCCCCGCAAGTTCTCCGATTCCTCCGCTGTTGAGAATGATATAATGCAAGAACCAACCCTGCATGAGCAACCCCATAATAAACAGATTTCTCTACCGAAACCGTCATCCACAAAAAGCACGGGTGACAGTTTGGCTCGAAACACCACCCTCGCAGAAGATTTGAAGAATACTGAGAAATAAAATATCAGACAGCAGCCGGTTAAACCTAAACGGCAAACATGTAATCAGAGCCCTGAAGAGATTCAAGAACTGGAGCAAAAACTCTCACGTACCAAGAAAATTATCAAAACAGATCGAAACGGAAAGCATGACGGGTTAGACGTCGGAAAAAAACAGACATCCCAAACACGAATGAGGACGTACATATGAACCTGGCCCCTACAATTGAAGTACCAATGGAAACGGTTGACCACCGTGTCACTGATCAGGGGTCCGCGTGGTCTGATGACACTGAATGCGATTAGTAGTGCTATCGGATGACGCAGGCATATAAAATTGCCACGCTCAATGTCAACAGAATAGTTTCTTAGGTAAAGTTACAGTCTGTGAAGGCCAACTTTGACAGTGGATGTTACAAGAGGTAGTTACGACGAAACTAGTGGATGTGTACGGATATGAGTCGATCTTGAACGTAGGCAGTGAATGCGGAACGGGAATATTGTTCAAACACGGCATACCACGTACAACACAAGTTGTGCTTGAATCTGGACGAGGCATAACTGCAAAAATATATGATCTACTTCTTATTAATATGTATGCTCCCTCCGGACCCAGCGGAAAACGACCAAGGAGCAACCTGTACCGGGACGAAATTATCCATTAACAACGGATTCTCGACTGCCCATAATTTTGGGTAGCGATTTTAACTGAGTATTGCGTCCAGAAGATTAAGTCCCGAACTTCAACTTTTGCGAGGAGCTGTTGTTCTTAACTAACGGACTAGATATGATAGATACTTGGTGCCATCTTCGTCCGCACACCCGAGGATACACATACGTATCCAGTAATTCGGCAAGTAGACTAGACAGGCCGTATGCAACTAAAGGCTTCATCCATAATGTAGTTGACTGCGTAATTTGGCCCCTTAATGACTTACATGGTACTAGAGGGAGCTGTAGAGGGCAAAAACTGTAGAGGAAGACAGAGATTGGAATACGTCAAGCAAATAATTGAAGACGTAGGTTGCAAGTGTTATTACACTGAGATGAAGAGGTTAGCACAGGAAAGGAATTCGTGGCGAGCCGCATCAAACCAGTCAGTAGACTGATGAAAAAAAAAAAAAAGAAAAAAAAAAAAAAAAACTTTTCGGATCACTACGAATTTTATATAACCGTTCAGCACACTAAACAAAAAACATTCCTGGTATGGGGCGTATGGAAGCTATACGTGTCACTTTTGGAGGACGCAGAACTGAAACACGAGATCCATAGTACATGGCAGCAATCCAGGTATTCAACACGCATCATGTGGTGGCCACAGTCTGCAAAACCGCAGATAAAAACATGCATCGCACGATATGGTCGCATGCAAGCCTCCGCGAACTATATGATTACCCCATGGGGCTGGCAGCAAACGGCTCTAGAATAAAGCAAGAATAACAGCTTTGGTACAACAATCTCTAGAGGGGAAAAAAGTTAGAACGCGTTCTCAGATTGAGCTGACGCAGGAGAATACGTCCGCATATCACAAGATCCGGGAAGCCAAGAGAGGTCAACAAAAGTTACTCCATACTCTCAATAAAGCACAGGGGAACGAATGTGATCAAGAAGTCTCAATAAAAAGCTACGTGGTGCAACACTATACCGATTTTTACGCCGAGTCGGCAACTGATTCGACGGAAAGTGAGCCGCTTTTATCCTACATTCATCCCCCGGTCAATCCGACTGACAACGCCGACCTTGTAGCCAACATAACCGATAAGAAGTATTTACCATAACCAAAAACTGGCCTACAAAGAAATCGGCTGTTTTAGATGGCCTACCCATAGAATTTTATGCTTCCTTTTGTAACGCCAGACCAGAGTTCACCAAAATATGCAATGAATTATTGGAAAACGTACAGATACCATCTCAGTTTACGGAAGGACTGATTGCCCTGATTCCCAAAAACACACGTAGCACTACGCTGAAGTATTTTCGACCACTAACTCTACTCAATTCCGGCTATAAAATCTTCACTTGACTCATAAATGCTAGAATGAAGACGGTACTGCCGAAGGTACTTGGTCCTTATCAAATGAGTGCTGGCCCAGGGAGATCTATGTCAAATGCATTATGTAAATATAGGGATATCACAAATTTCTCTTAGTTATGTAAATGTAACGTTGGTCTCATGCTTATAGACTTTAAAAAGGCATTTGACCGCATCAACCACCACTTTATAATAACCGTAATGCAACAGATGGGGTTCAGTGCTCATTTTATTCACACCACACGCAAATGTATAGTCGGGACTTCCTCTCGAATCAAAATTAATGGCCAACTAAGTTCACCAGTCTCTATTAAGCAATCAGTGAAACAAGGCTGCCCCCTTACTATGGCACTGTACGCAATTGCCGTAGAACCGCTACTGTTAAACCTTCATCACAGGTTACAAGGTCTACAGGTGTTGGGAACGAAAGCCGTGTGTCATGCATATGCTGATGACATCACTGTAATACTTAACACGGAGTCAGAAATTGAAATCCGTTACTGTTAAACCTGCATCACAGGTTACAAGTCGACAGGTGCTGGGAACGAAAGCCGTATGTCATGCATATGCTGATATCAGTGTAATAGTTAACACGGAGTCAGAAATTGAAATCATTCAACAAGTAATCCATGCTTACGTCACTTCTTCTGGAGCCAAACTCAAGGAACACAAATCGAAAATTTTACCTATCGGTCCCCATATGGAGAACATTCAAATAACATGGCTACAAAGGACAGAGAAGACGAACCACTTAGGTATGATTTTAATGTCCAATCCACGAGAGATGACAGTTGCCAACTGGGACCATAAACTCAATATATTCGGGGCTACTCTCCGTGAACACAAAACTAGAACGCTCTATCTGATACAGAGAGCTCTATTGATTAACAGTTATGCCCTAAGCAAAATATATCACATCGCAGAAGTGTTACCAGTACCCAGGGATATAGTGCACAAGATCTTAGCTGCAGCGTATTGGTTTACCTGGAGCGGAAATATCTTTAAAGTGACCATGCCAACTATAGTATTAACCCGCCCCGCTGGCGGTTTGGGCGTCAAAGACATTCAGAAACAATGCACTGCCATATGTATGGACCGTTTCCGCAAAATATTGCAGACATCCGATCCGACAATTGCAAAAAGTTATTCAACAGGTTAGCCCCAACGAGGAAAAAGGCTCGAGTCGATGTTGGTCGCATCAGCGCTCAACTCGACTACGTCCGAACTTACTGCCTGGAAATGAGCTACATTCAAGATACTCCACAGCAGCTTAACACCAGATGGACCTATTACCACCTCACGAGACGTCATAGGCCAAACCCTGTGGGAGCGAAATATCCAGCGGTCAACTGGAGTAACGTCTGGAAAAATATTAACAATCCCATCCTCCACTCCAAAATAGTGTCCACATGGTATGACATTGTAGACGAGAACGTCCCCACAGATAAAAAACTGCACAATATCAAATTGAAGCAGAGTTCATACTGCGAACATTGCCATACTGTAGATACCTTGGCACACATCCTAATCTGCCAATTCCACATATGGCACTGGACTAAGAAAAAAAAAACCTCGCAGCAATTACAAGGACTACAGAATCTGCTATAACACTTAAATAGGTACTTCACTAAGACCGGCGTTTCTTTCCTGAAACAAAGAACAATAGCTGCACTTGAATTGTCGGCCAATTCGCACATTTTGCAATTGCGACTAAACATACGAGTGTAGACGAGTATACACAGTACATATTAGAAGAGCACCATAATCTTAAAAAGAGCCTGAAATAAAAATTTTTGTTTCAAAATTTCTTACTTCATACTGCCGCAATGAAGACGTAATTTTTGGTTGGCGCATAAAGCTAAAGCGCAGCATTTTAATTAAGTTGGTACAAAATTTTTTTTTTGTTAGTGAGCCAAGTCAAGGCACCGCAGGACAACTAATTATGGCAGAAGCCAAAACATGAAAAAAATAAATAAACATACATATAAAACTTAAAAAATAAAAAATAAACAATTTTTTTTCAGAATTGTTTGATTTTCTTTTATTCTGTTTAACGGATATTGGACAGTTTGTTACGACAAGACGATTTATTTAGTTTCTGTTAAACAATGAAAACAATAAAAAAGATGGCATAGTGTTTACTACACCTGCCCGGTAAATAAGAGATCCCAGCTCGAATTAAAAAAATAAAAAATAAGAAAAAATAAATAATAAATGTGCTATAGGATGAAAGTGGCGGTGGCATTATGTTTGTTTTAGTTTTTAAGTTAGATATGTTTTGGGGGTAGTACGGGTGTAGGGGTCAACGCCTGAAGTGGAAGAGGTTTAAAAATCTAAAATAAAAAGTTGGTAGAACACTTGCTCGCGAAAGGAAAAAAAAGTGGTAAAGGGCATGTCTGGAAACCGAGAAGTCGATGGATCGAATTCCAGTCAGACCAGAGGAACTTTCACTCTGCTTTTAATCTAGCCATCAGGTGTCCACTGTGTAAAGAGTCGACACGAACGACATGTGGTTCAGACTTCACGTTAAACTGTGAGTCCCTTTCTCTCGTTAGATAATTCGTGTATATTAGGGACGCTCAGGTCTCTGAAGCCGAAAGAATTGCACCAGGTCCTTCAGCTGCACGAGATAATTACCGTTAGAGCCAACAATATTTTTTGCAATTTTATGACAAATTAAAACTTTGTGCCGGCCGAAGTGGCCGTGCGGTTAAAGGCGCTGCAGTCTGGAACCGCAAGACCGCTACAGTCGCAGGTTCGAATCCTGCCTCGGGCATGGATGTTTGTGATGTCCTTAGGTTAGTTAGGTTTAACTAGTTCTACGTTCTAGGGGACTAATGACCTCAGCAGTTGAGTCCCATAGTGCTCAGAGCCATTTGAAAACTTTGTGCTGGAATGGGACGCGAACCGGGACCTTTGCCTTTCGCGGCGAAGTGCCCTATCAGTTTTTTTGTTGTTGTTGATCTTATTTTGTTCTATATTGTTCGTTGAATTTGTTCGTGGCGTAGGTCCGATGACACTTGTTCAGGTTGTTCATTGATCCGTTCACTCAGTTTTTTTATTACAGAGGGTAGCTAAATCCTCCAACCGAACACGCTGAGCTACCGTGCCGGCTCAGCTGAGCTACCCAATCACGACCCCACCTCACAGCTCTACTTCCGCCAGTAGCTCACTTGTACCTTACAAATGCCACAGGAGTTCCTCCTGCGGAATTTTCGGAACTAGCGGTCCTGGGAGTAAGTCCTGCAAGTTTGGCCAGAGAACTTATGTGTAGTTTGAAATGTAGGAAATGAGGTATCGGTGGAAGTAAAGCTGTGAGGAGGGTTTGTCAGTCGTGCTCGAGTAGCTCAGTCAGAGTCGGGTTTTAGCGGCCGCCCGGATTATTTTTTTCCTTTTTTATTCCTGGCAGCAGCTTAGTACGCTGCTCTTCAGCCTACAGAGTTTTTAAAACATAAGAAGATAATAAACAATAAAAGCAAGAGATAAAACGGTGCCTTAAATTGTAAAACGGAGGAAAATTGTGGAAAGATAAAACATAAAACAAAGGGTGGGCGATGTTAATAAAATACACAGGAAGCAGACAGGTAAAATAGTAGACAGACAATTAAAAAACACGGCGACAGTCTAGTTTCTGTTCGCAAGAGATATAAAAACACACACAGTGACAGTATGATGTCCGTTCGCAACCCTTAGGAAAAGACGCACAACACTTAACGATCACTGGAACACTGCACTAAAAAGTCGGCACGAAGATGACACACCACAGCCAAGGGCAGATTGGGGAGGGGGGGGGGGGGGGCCTGGACAGATGAGCGGGGAAAAAGGGGGGGAGGATAGGAAAAACGAAAGGGGAGGACCGACGGAGGGAGAGGGCTCATAAGGGGGGGGGGGGGCAAGGTGGAAGCGAGAGGGAATGGGGAAAGGCAGAGGAGGGAAATGCAAAATGACTCAGAGGAGACACCCGGAGTGGCCATGCCGAACTTACGCCCGCAAAGCATGTGAGCTCGTTTTTGTTTACACTGCGACTTAGCCTCATTGGCTTCGCGCACTGAGATCATGGCAGCCAAGTTCAGGAAATCGACAGTACGTTTCAACTTTTGTCCCGAGCAGGCCCGACCGAAAGCCTTAGATGTGGAACGTTTCCTCCGTGAGAGGCCGAAGATCCCGCCATCGGAACTTCTGGTGTCCATCTCTCGATTCTCACAAGGGAAACTCCTCACTCCACCCCCTTCAGATTTAGTGGTAAGAGGACCCAGGGGGCAGCCCGTCAAAAACTGAACACAGATCAAGCATGAAAACAGGAAGAAGCTGTACTGGACTGCAAAAAATGAAAGAAAAAAGAAATGGAAACAGTGAACGGTTCAAGAGCAAGAACTGAAATATAGAGCAAGCCTGCAGAGAAATGGTGTCGTGGTCAAGCGGTTACGGTTTTGGACTGTTAAGCGGGCGAGCCCTGTTTAAACCTCCCTCGTGCTATTTTTTTATTCTTCGCTCTTCGCTTTATTCAAATTTGTCTGTGTCGTGGTGTAACGTCCATTTGCAACAGCGAGGTGTAAGTTAGGGATCTATGACGGTTGATTCTCCACCATTACTTTATTAGCAGCCGAAAGGAAGTGGCTTTCGGATGTGAACCTAAAAATTTTGACGACAAGGTGACAAGTCAGCCGAATCCTCCATCGGACAAAATGTCAGGTGTGTCATACACGGCATTAGTGACAGCATGTGTGGTTAAATGGCTCTGAGCACTATGGGACTTAACTTCTATGGTCATCAGTCCCCTAGAACTTAGAACTACTTAAACCTAACTAACCTAAGGACATCACACAACACCCAGCCATCACGAGGCAGAGAAAATTCCTGACCCCGCCGGGAATCGAACCCGGGAACCCGGGCGTGGGAAGCGAGAACGCTACCGCACGACCACGAGATGCGGGCGACAGCATGTGTGTCATATGATAGGAATCTCTTATCGACACACCTAATTTGCACTAGTGATGACTGAGATATGCTTCTTTGCCCGATATAGGTGTTTGTATGATTGTGAATGCGGTTATTCCCAAGGAACGATGAAAACATAATACTTTGTCACATAAGCTGCAATAAATGAACGTAACGCTTTCACAGTCACACAGTTACTGCGTGCTCTGTCAAACTGTATGAGTTTAACGTTTTTGAAGTTGGATTCCATTATTTTGGAAGTCATGACTCCTGAATTGCTTTGTACTAACATAGTTCACACCAGTTTATTTGTTGTTCTCATTACTGTGAGACGTCTATGTGATATCTCGTCTGCTCTTCCTATTCATCACATTTACTTGTGACAGTAACGTATTCTTACCACATGACTTATTCTCTATAACCAATGTATAGTACAACTACCAAGGCTACAGAAAGAGAACAAACATTTCGATGACCGAACTTGCGAAGGTAACGTATTCTTACCATATGACCCATATTCTATAACCATTGTACAGGATGACAACTGCCAAGGTTATAGAGAGAGAACAAATATTTCAGTGACCGGACGAACAGTTCGTAAGGTTGTGTAAAAAATATTTATGTGCATAAATGGCACGAGGAAGTTTGGATCACGGCTCGCCCGTCCGATACCATGACCACTTACCCACGACGCGGTTGCTATTTCAGGTTGCTCTCTATTGCACTTCTTGTTCTTGGACCGTTCATTGTTTCTATTTTGCTTTTTACTCCCAGTCCAGTACACTTTCTTCCTATTTTCATGCTTGATCTATGTTCAGTTTTTGGTGGGCTATCCACTGGTCCATCTTACCACTAAATCTGAGGGGGGGGGGGGGGGGCAGGGGTGCGATGGGGAGTTTCTCTTATCAGTAACACAGCTTACTTTAAAATTATCAATGTTACTGGTTGCGAGGGCGATTTGAACGCGACCAAACAGGGACAAAGAAACACACTGTTCCCGTCATGCTAACGGGTACTTCGGCATAGCCAAAGTCGAACATGCGGGATTAGGCGTTAGAGCTATTCACCTGTTCGAACTGCCATTCGAGGCACCTGAAGAGGCTTTCCGGCCATTAGACGCTGTTCGTGACCATAAGCAGAACGCTGGGCCCACTTCCATACAAGCCTTGTTCTGAACGAGATGCGTCATATCATAATTGTACTGCGCAGCCGTATCACGCCTTATCTGACCATCAGTGGATGTCGGGATATACTCATGTATGTACAATGGACAACTGAGTACTTGTTCTGGGTGTGGATAAGAGGGCCACATCAGATCTGACTGTCTGCAGCGACGGATAACGCAGCTGCCAATTGGAGGAGTGGTACTTCCCTCATCGTCTAAGGTACTTCTAGTCACATATGCGATGGCCCTTAAGTCGCCGCAGGCTTCTCGGCGGCTCTCGGAATCACTTGAACAGCTGACAGCTGATGAATAGTGTTGGTGCTTTTCCCTGAACCGATTGTGGACCAGGTGACTGACGCTGTGGGTTCAGCCATGTTCTCAGTTTCGGTGATTCCTTCGGCTGCGCCCGTGGTCGACGTTGATCTCGAACGTGACTCCTTGGTCGACTCTCTGGTTTTCCCGACGGCGGCCTTTCTGCCTAACCAGCGCGACTCCCTCCCGTCTTCGAATACGGAAGGTCGATTGTGTAAACAACACAAGGAAGCGCCGGACGAGGTCGGAATGGTACTCTTCTCTCTGGCCAGACGATACGCTACCTGCTGAGCAAATCGACGTTTCAGTGTCTGAGACCGTGGACGACGGCGTCGTCAGTGCATCTGTGGAACGGTGGCTCTCGCATCGACAGAACAGAATGTTTGCTGCCTCTGAAGGTCTACCGAAGAAGGAACGATACCAGCCGATCTGGGTGTGTCGGCAGGCGCTGATACATGGATAAAGGACAATGGAGTCATCGCTGGCGTGGAGCGAGGACTATGAAGAAACAGCAGATCCCGTACACCGTTAGGGGGGGTGACCTGATGGTATCAACTTCTGCTGGTGCCCCCGTATCATAGTAGCAACCTGTAGTACCCCACCCCAATAGGGCACGGCTCCACGCATACCGTGTCGCGGCACGGAATGTCAATGGGGTCTGTGCGCTCGTCAGGACCGATCTTCTGAAAGAAATTATATGGGCTTCGGAACTAGACAGTGCAGGAGGTGCATTTAGCAGCGTTACCACTGACAGCAGGATATGACTTCTATGTTTCTCATGGCGATCAATCCGCTGCTCGTGGTCTCACGGTCGATTTCTCACTTCCCGAGCGTGGGGTCCCGGGTTCGATTCCCAGCTGGGTCAGGGTTTTTCACCTGCCTCGAGGTGACTGGATGTTTCTGTTGTCCACATCGTTTATGAAAGTGGTGAGATTGGACTTAGCAAAGGTTGGGAATTTGTCTGGCGCTCATAACCGCGCAGTTGAGCGCCCCACAAACCAATCATCATCATCATCATCATCATCATCATCATCATGGCGATCACCTTGGCCATGGAGTGGCGGTGCGTGTACACGAAGGCGCACTGATTGACGACATCATGTATCTCCCGTCTACCAGAGGTATGGCATTTACCAATCACTCTATGCGTTTTATTAATGTCTATGCGCCTTCTGGTACCGGGCATCGGTGTGAAAGGGCACGATTTTATGCGGAGATTTCCCTCTATTCTTAGGTCAACATGAACACCTTGTGTTTGAAGCGGACTTTAAATGCGTCCTCGGCCGGAATGATTAATACCCGAATTTTACAAAGTGCCAGGAGCTTGGTCTCATTGTTCACGATCTAGCTGTATGGGATACCTGAGAGGTACAGCGTGCAGACGACCCAGAATTCACGTTTCACACGAGCCATTCGGCAAGTCGGTTGGACAGAATTTTTTTTTTCCGTGTGTTCGTTGACAAGGTGCTTGATGTAGAGCGCTGGTCTTTGGTGCTCTCTGATCACTGTGATTACATGTTTACACTCCTCCTTCCCCAACAGGAGGTTTGGAGGAGTCGGGCACCAGAGAAACTCAACACTCAGCATCTTCAGTAACCTGGTAGTCGCCAACGTACCATTGAGATATGCACATAATGCGAACGACGTCTCTGATCCTCCGCATGAGTGGTGGACTGGTGGCTGGAATGTGCCAAACCGATGTTTTCACTGCAGACCTGATAGCCATATCTCGTGCTCTTCAGCATGTCCGATCGTACTCTGGCTAGTCATTTCTTCTCTGTAGTAACTTCTTTAGCAGCTTACAAGCTTTTGACCAGTGCTACCCTTGCCATCCTTTGGCAGCGACCATCCAGGAGTGCATCTATGCCCTGGAACAGTCGAATCGTATAGCGGTGTTTGTCTGGACCCCAAGACACGTTGGAATCCCAGGCAATGAAATTGCTGACAGGCTGGCCAAACAGGCTACTGGGACACGGCTTCTGGAGATCGGCATCTCTGAAACTGACCTGCGTTCGGTATTACGCCACAAAGGAGACTACGAATGTGTGGAAGGCCTCCATGTGGGCTGCATGCAGGGACTCTGTGGTTCTCTGCCGGCTCCTCATCGGCCACGCTTGGGTGACCCACGGCTACCTCCTGCACCCTGAAGACCCATCTCAGTGTCGGTGCGGCGGCAAGTTGACGGTGGCCCCCCAGGGGGTCCACAACTCTTTTGTGGATACGTGCGTAGCGAGCACGGGACCCCGAGCTAATGTGGCCCTCCTTCCTTTCCGGGCTGCATACCCTCCCTTTCCGCATCCTTCCCCGTCCCCCATCTTCGACCCCCCCCCCTCACCTCTGGTTCTTTCCTTCCCTTTCTCCCCCTCTGGGAGTATGGTTTGTGCCTACGACCGGAGACGGACGCTCGAAACTGTTACAAATTCCTTGCTTTCTACACTTGCAAGTCTTCGTCCTTCCTCTGTCCTTCTTTTCCTTCCCTCTTCTCTTTGCCCTTTTCTCCGCTGCGGCGTTTGAGACCCCTCTTCTTTCCTTTCCCTTTCTCTTTTTTCCTCCCTGTGCGTGTCTGAAGGCCGACCCACGCACTTCCATGCGTAGACGGTGACGGGGTAACGCGTAATTCCCCGCCCCGGGTAGACAGGTAGGACACGTACGTACCTCCTGGTAACGGCCAGGCCCAGGGAGGGGTGATTACCCGAGCTGATACCTTCCGAAAGTGCCGATTGGTCCCTCCGTCCGTTTGTCGGGAGGTGTGACCTGAGGTGTGAACACTCACCTAAGGCGGGAGTGCCCTCAGAGAGGGCCCCCACAAGAGAGAGAGCGCCATCGGAGACGCCGGTAATCATGGGGATTCTTCCGCAATGATTTCCTCACCTTCCACTATGTCTGCTCACAAGCGTAAGTTCACTGAGTCTCAGCCACAGACAGTTCTTCCATCGTTGCCACAGTTCCTTGTTGTTTCTCGGTCTGACGAAGGTCACGACTTCTCCATCTGACGAAGGTCACGACTTCTCCACGGTCAACCCTTTCATTATTCAGAAAGGTGTCGACGCAATTGCAGGTCCTGTAAAGTCTTGTTCCAGATTACGGAATGGCACCCTGTTGTTAGAAACAGTCAGTGCCCTCCAGGCACAAAAATTGCTGCGTACCTCACTACTACACACCTTCCCTATCCATGTGGAACTGCACCGTACTTTAAATTCCTCGCGTGGAGTCGTTTATACACGCTCCCTCGATGGATTGTCTGACGAAGAAATTCAGCACTACCTGTCTGACCAGGGCGTAACGGCTGTTCATAGAGTTATGAAAAGGGTTGACACGAACATCATTCCAACCCGCACTGTCTTCTTAACATTTGACAAAGTTAAACTCCCATCCAAAATCAAAGCAGGCTATGAGATAATTTCCGTTCGCCCGTACGTCCCAAACCCTACGCATTGCTATCGGTGTCAGCGGTTCAATCACACCAGCCAGTCCTGTTCCAATCCGGCCAAATGTGTTACGTGTGGCAAGGATGCCCATGAGGGTGCTTGTCCACCTCCATCCCCTCGCTGCATCAACTGTATGGGTGACCACGCTGCTTCCTCTCGAGATTGCCCCGATTTTAAGGACGAAAAGCTCATCCAGGAAATCAGAGTGAAGGAAAAGGTGTCGACCTTTGCTGCTCGAAAATTATTCGCCAGTCGACAGCCCACCGTGCCTCAGACAGGAAAATACAGCACTGTCCTTGCTTCTCCTCAGCCAACAAAGGAGGCGGCCACGCAGACTTGCGACCTCACCTTTAGTGCCACGGTCGTCAGATCGGCCAGCGCAAAGACCGCCCGTTCAACCTCACCACTTTCGCCTGGCTACTCTATGGCTCACCCTTCATCGGGTTCTGCTAAATCTCGAGCCCAAAAGTCAGACACCAAGACTTCGAAAAAAGAGCATACTCGTGAGGATTTTTTACGTACCCCAACTTCACACCCATCGGTTCCTCCTTCATCTAAACATCATACTTCCAAGAAGGCTACAAAGAAACCCAGTTCATCTCCTTCTCCGCCAAGGCGTGTCCCATCTACAGCACCACCTGGCGGAAATCGCCCTCGGCCGTCTTCTGTGTCGCCGAGGCGCACTGCTGGCGGCCGATCAACTGGCCGATCGCTGGTGGTAGGAGCTGCTCCTGAACAACCTATGGATCAGGATCTTCTGCCTTCGGCTGAATGCCATTCCATGCTGTCGGTCGCAAGCTCTGAGCAATCGTTGAGTTGACAGCGACCTTGGTCACATTCCTCCATTTTCTGTTCACCCTATGTCCATTATCCACTGGAATATCCGCGGCATTCGAGCCAATCGGGATGAATTGTCGGTCCTCATACGATCCTACTCGCCGGTCATCTTCTGTCTTCAGGAAACAAAGCTGCGTCCCCATGATCGCTTTGTTCTCCCTCGTTTTCAGTCTGTCCGATATGATCTCCCCTCTGTTGAAGGCACTCCAGCCCATGGAGGACTCATGATTCTTCTCCATGATACCCTCCATTATCACCCAATCCACTTAAACACTTCCTTCCAAGCTGTCGCCGTCCGTCTTTCCTTTTCTGGATATCCCTTTTCTCTTTGTACTGTATACATCCCATCGTCCACACCAATGGCACGAGCTGATCTCCTTCATCTTCTTGGTCAGCTTCCACCCCCATATTTGCTGGTTGGGGACTTCAATGCCCACCACCCGCTTTGGGGATCTCCACATCCTTGTCCACGTGGCTCACTATTGCTAGACGTCTTCCACCAAGCGGATCTAGTTTGCCTCAACACTGGGGTCCCTACATTTTTGTCTGCCTCCACGACAAATTTATCTCATTCGCACCTTGCGGTCGGTGCTGTTCCGCTAGCTCGGCGCTTCGAATGGTTCGCCCTTGATGATACACACTCGAGTGACCACTTTCCATGTGTCCTTAGATTGCAGCCTCAACTGCCATATATGCGCCCGCGACGCTGGAAGTTTGCCCAAGCCGATTGGACACTTTTTTCGTCTCTAGCGACATTCGATGACCGTCACTTTCCCAGCGTCGACGATGAGGTCAAACACATTACCGACGTTATTCTTACAGCTGCGGAACGTTCAATACCACGCACCTCCGAATTGCCCCGGCGCCCCCCAGTTCCTTGGTGGAACGAGGCATGCCGTGACGCAATACGTGAGCGGCGACGTGCTCTCCGCGTTTTCCGCCACCATCCTACTTTGGCCAACTGTATCCGCTATAAGCAGTTCCGTGCACGATACCGTCGTGTCATCCGCGATAGCAAGAAGGCAAGCTGGAAATTCTTTATTAGCTCATTTAACACCTTCACTCCCTCCTCGGAAGTTTGGAGTCGGCTTCGACGGTTCTCAGGCGCGCCTAGTTTCTCCCCGGTCTCTGGGCTCACTGTCGCGCATGATACATTAGTGGACCCCGTCGCAATTTCTAACTCATTGGGTCAGCACTTTGCTGAGATTTCGAGCTCTTCAAATTACCCGCCAGCGTTTCTCCCGAAGAAACGTGCAGCGGACGTGCGACATCTTGCTTTCTCCTCTCAAAATCGCGAAAGCTACAATACTGTTTTCCCCATGCGGGAACTACAACATGCACTCTCTTCTTCTCGCTCCTCCGCCCCAGGACCGGAAGGTATCCACGTCCAAATGTTGCTGCATTTATCAACCCATAGTCTGCGTTACCTCCATCGCCTTTATAATCGAATTTGGACCGACAGTACTTTTCCCAGACGATAGCGGGAAGCTATCGTCGTTCCTGTTCCGAAACCTGGAAAGGACAAACATCTCCCCTCTAGCTATCGCCCCATTTCTCTCACGAGTAGTGTCTGTAAGGTTTTGGAGCGTATGGTGAATTACCGTTTAGCTTGGTGGCTGGAATCCCGCAGTCTTTTAACACCTGCCCAATGCGGATTCCGAAAGCATCATTCTGCAGTTGACCATCTTGTTGCTCTCTCCACTTATATCATGCACAATTTTCTCCGGAAACGCCAAACAGTAGCAATATTTTTGATCTGGAGAGAGCATACGATACCTGTTGGAGGAGAGGCATCCTCCGCACACTGTTCTCTTGGGGCTTTCGAGGTCGGCTGCCCCTTTTTCTTCGCGAATTTACGGCAGAGCGCAAATTTAGGGTGCGGGTGAACACTACTCTCTCCCGTACTTTCTCCCAAGAAAACGGGGTACCCCAGGGCTCCGTGCTGAGTGTTGTACTGTTTGCCATTGCCATAAATCCAATTATGGATTGTCTCCTTCCTGATGTCTCGGGCTCCATCTTTGTGGACGATTTTGCGATCTACTACAGCTCTCAACGGACCAGCCTTCTTGAACGACGTCTTCAAGGATGTCTCGATCGCCTCCACTCTTGGAGCATCGAAACCGGCTTCCGTTTTTCTCCCAGTAAGACCGTTTGTGTTAATTTTTGGCGACGTAAGGCGTTTCTTCCACCCTCCTTACATCTAGGTCCTGTCAACCTTCCGTTTTCAGACGTCGCTAAATTCTTGGGTATTATGTTTGACAGAAAACTGTGCTGGTCCTCCCATGTATCCTATCTTTCGGCTCGCTGTCTGCGATCCCTCAACACCCTCCGTGTCCTGAATGGTACCTCCTGGGGAGCGGACCGAGTGGTCCTTCTCCGCCTCTATCGCGCCTTAGTGCGCTCGAAATTGGACTATGGAAGCATAGTCTACTCCTCTGCTCGGCCGTCTATTCTTCGGCGTCTCAACTCTATCCACCACCGTGGATTACGTTTAGTGTCTGGAGCTTTTTACATCAGCCCTGTGGAAAGCCCTTATGCTGAGACTGCCGAACCTCCGCTGTCCAATCGGCGAGCAGTCCTTCTGAGTCGTTATGCTAGCCATCTGTCATCCATGCCTGCTTATCCAGCCCATGACATTTTTTTCGACGCCTCCTTTGATGTAGAATACGCAGGCCGCCCCTCCTCCCTACTACTACCGGGAGTCCGCTTCCGTCAACTGCTCCATTCTCTTTCCTTCCGCTTTCCTAAAACCTTCTTGACAACTTGGGGTACAGCACCGTCTTGGCTCCGTCCCCGGATCTGCCTGCTCCGTGACCTTTGTCGATTTCCCAAGGAAGGTACCACTTCACTTGTTTATCGTCGGGCATTTGCTGCTCTATGTGCACAAATGACAGAAGCCACATTTATATACACCGACGGCTCGAAAACATCGTTAGGTGTAGGGAGTGCCTATATTGTTGGCGACACCCCAAATCACTTTCGGCTTCCCGACCAGTGTTCGGTTTATACTACTTAGCTTTACGCTGTTCTCCAGGCTGTCCACTACATCCGCCGCCATCAGCGGATACAGTACGTTATCTGCTCAGATTCTCTCAGCTCTCTCCTCAGTCTCCAAGCTCTTTACCCTGTGCACCCTCTGGTCCACCGGATTCAGGACTGTCTGCGCTTGCTCCACCTGGGGGGCGTCTCGGTGGCGTTCCTCTGGCTCCCAGGACACGTTGGTATCTGTGGAAATGAGGCGGCCGATATTGCAGCCAAGGCTGCAGTCTCTCTTCTTCGGCCAGCTACTCAATCGATTCCCTTCGCCGATCTACGGAGCGTTTTATGTCGTCGTGTTCTTCATTTATGGCACGCACATTGGTCGACACTTCCCCATAATAAATTGCGGGACGTGAAAGCTCTTCCTTGTGCTTGGACCTCTTCCTTCCGAACGCGTCGTCGGGAGGAGGGAATTTTAACTAGACTCCGGATAGGGCACTGTCTTTTTAGCCATCGACATCTTTTAAGCGGCGATCCTCCCCCACTCTGTCCCCACTGCTCTCAGCTGTGGACGGTAAGACACCTTTTAATTGAGTGCCCCTATTTTAATCCGTTACGCTCCCGTCTACAGCTATCGCCTGATATATCGTCGATTTTAGCAGATGACACGCGCTCAGCCGATCGCGTTCTCGAGTTTATTAGTGCCAGTGAAATGACGTCAGTCATTTGAAGCTTTTTTGGGGACAAACACCCCTTTCTGTAGTGGATTTTTAAGCCTTCCTTCTGCTTTTCGTTTCTCCAATTTTATGACTTTCGTTCCCATTGCCGCTGGTTTTTTACTGTTTCCTAAGTCACAGACCGGGCGCTAATGACCATAGCAGTTTTGCGCCCTAAAACAAAAAAAAACAAAAATAAAAAATTGACGGTGGCCCACATTCTGTTGCACTGTCCTACTTTGGCTGCCCCGTGACGTAATCTTCAGTTACTGGATTCGTTACCGTTACTTTAAGCTGGCAACACCTCATCGGCTGATTTAGTTTTACGTGTCATAAGTGAGCGGGGTTGGGCGGGGGGGGGGGGGGGGGGGGGTTGATGGGGTGGTGCTGGGGAGGTTATCGTCCTATCTAATTTTTGGCGCATGTCCTTTGTCACTCTGTGTTCTCTACCCTAGTGCTTTTAGGATGGAGGTTTTTTATTCTCGTGATCAGCCAGCCACGGTCATCTGCTCTCTTTTTCTTGTTTCTCTCTGTGGTTTTATTGCCCCATTTTGTCCATTGTAGTGTTCGTTCAGTTTTGTACAGTAAGTCTCGTTTGTTTTATTCTTTCCCTCGTGAACTTGTTTTATAGGGACACGGGACCGATGACTAAGCAGTTTGGTCCCTTCCTCCACACTCCCTGCTTTAAAGCAACCAACCGATGCTCCGTCGCACATTCATCATTTACGACAGGCAGGTCGCCGCTTGTCACAGACACACTACAGACATTTCAGCACCCTCCGCGACCTTGATGACTAGCCACCTTCCCCAGAAGTGCAAACTGAACGCAGTACGTTTAAGGATTGAACAGAAGGGAGAACCGATAGAGGTACTCTAAGTACCCTCCGCCACACACCGTCAGGTGGCTTGCGGAGTATGGATGTAGATGTAGAAGGAGAAACTATCAGCAAATACTCGTCGGGAATTACATGTGGCTGTTCTGCGTGCCCGCAGACCTGAATCGTGTGGCGGGAGAATCCCACCATGCATCATATCGTTTACGATCGCAGAAACAGCTGACAGAACTTAGTCACCGAACTCGTAGATCACGGTGTGCAGTGGGTCACCTGCCAAGCGGGCATAGTCGATATCTTTCTCGAAAATTATCACCGAGTCTACCGTGCCGATGATGGGGTCGTCCTGGACTTCGATACTGTTGCTGTGGACGATTCCACGCGCTCTCATTCTCGAGGAGGAAGCTGCGTTAATGAAACCTTTCGTCTCCGAGGAGGACACTACCGCTATATTCAGGGGTACGAAGTGCAAGTCGCCAGGCATCGACGAACTCCCTACTGAATTGCATAGAACGTTTTGTGGTCTGATATCTATACGATAGACGGGGATGTATAATGATCACGTCTGCAGTTGCGGTTCCACAAGCTTTTGTCGAGGCCATTATTATCCCTGTCATAAACCGATGCCTCGGATTACTACGACCCAGTACCACCCTACCAGATTTTTGCGCGGTTATTGGCGGCGGGCTGCAGACCGCTCCTACCAAGTGTCCTCTCCATCGAGAAAACTACGCCAGTTGGCACAGTTAACGTTCAGACGTCTACTGGAGACGTGAAGCGATTTCGCTGGCAGAGGTATTTAGACTTGGAATGGCAATCTTAGCCGTGGAATTTGACAGTGCTTTTGACGGGGCGCGCCATGTATTTCTATATTCTGTCTTGGAACGGATGGGCTTCTCTGCCCGGTTCATGTGCGTCCTTCGGCGGCTCTTTAGCAGTGCGCGGTCGTAAGTTGACGTTAGTGGGCGTGTGACGGGTCCGATACTGGTTCAACGGTCGGTCCTCCAAGGCTGCCCCTATCCGTGTACCTTTATGCGGTGGCGTGGAGCCGCTCATAGACCTGCTGACGATCCAGTTATCTGGACTCTCGTTATGCAGTTACACCTCCCAACGTCCTGCTTAAGCAGATGACCTCCTGCTGCTGGTTAGTTCTCGGGAGGAGGTCGCATAGGTCCTCGGCACCATTATGCCTTATGGGTGGGCGGCGTGAAGTGTAATGAATGTGAGCAAATCCACTGCGCCCCTGCCCTGTGTCCAACATCTCTATCTTGGGGTCCCCTTTACGTCATCAACACGCCGTGCGTCTGCGGTCGACTTCCGTCAAGTTCTGAGGACTACCCATATGATGATCAGTTGCAACTTCCTACGCCACCTCGGTGTTTTCAGCTTGTTGCCTACCTGAGTGCCAATGTGGCATCCAGAATAGTCCATATTGCGCACGTTTTACCCATGCTGATTATGAAGAACGTAATGTTCAAGAGGCATTCAGATATTTTATAACGACTGAGCGCATCTTCAAAGTCCACTGCGACACACTTACTCGCCCCTCACCCCCGCGTTCAGGACGGTGAGGCCTTACGAATGTATGCTATATGTTCGGCACTTCACGTGGCCACGATACAGTATAAATAATGGCGCAATGTCTAGGCCTCCATTACGTACTAGTTACTTGCCGTCCTTGTTCCAGGGTCCCCCTCTCCGCCGGTCCCGGTCCGTACCATTATGCTTACCAAATGTACCATATCACGATGTATGAAAAGCCTCTAGTGGTTAAGCTTTTCCGATCGTTGCACACCTACGTAACCTTTTGGCGGCCGGCGCAACAGAGGGCGCTGATCATTGATCTCTCTTTTCTGCAGTTATTTTGTCATATAGACATTTTATCTTTCATATGTAATTTATAGGTTGCTATACGCAGTGTATTATGTACATTTTATTTTTGACCGTAAATTCACCGTAAAAGTGTCAGAACAGGTACGCTTTACCTAATTTATCTGCACATTTCCCAATTTCTATGAGAGCATATCGTGATATCGAATGTTGTATTGTTTTGAAAGATAAACTGCCCACTAGGAGTATAGATTATTTTTTGTATTGTAGATCTGAAGATGATCATTACCGACTGAAACCGGTCATCGTCGAAGGAATTTATATTGTGATCAAAGACTGAAATAACAGAACATTTTACAGTACATGGGTCACTGCGACTATGTCGCAGCTGGTGACATTTTGCTTGCGTTTGCACACCTTGCGGCGTTCATTGTGGAGCTCAGTTATGCTCACTCCGAACTGCCATGAACGCATCGGCCGCGGGAAAAGGATTTCTACATCCTTTCCCTGCGTAGTGTCGCCTGCAACGTCGTAGAACGTAAGTTCCCATTGTTATTGTGGTCTGTCATTTGGCGGCACATTCATCAGTTTGTTTTCAACGCATTTCAGATCGACATTGTATGATGCGCCCTATGTGAAGTACCCAAATAATCAGCGGTCCCATTCCATAAGACTGGAGGACTTTACCCTCTGCGCCGTCCGTCGTAGTGTCGACGATGATCATCTGTTCGAATGTGTAGCCACTGTGGATATCTGGTTGTTAGGGCGACAGATGGTCACGTGTTTTCTACGAGTGACGCTTCATGTTATTGATTCAGTCCTTTATTTACCCATCGGTGGAATATTTTCAAGCAACAATGCCTCTGGAGGTTCTCTGGGTCAAGTGCATATCTAATGAAGATGCTCATGACTCGTGCCTTGATTTTTGGCAGTACTTGCAGACTGTAAATGCGGAGATTACGCTGTTCCCGTTACCTCGCGTACTTTGCCAATTATCTTCACAGTGTTTTTGCCGTGCCTCCACTAAGTTGGCGTGGCAAGCGCCCGCCCAATTCGGAACGAAACATGACGCGTCTGCACTTTGGACTCGGCTCACCTGCCATTCTTTATCACCTTGCGGGGTTTCCGGGGTTTCGGATGGATGAATAGTTTTTTCTTCTGTATGTAAGTGCAGAAAAATAAATCAATAAATAAATGTCAGTAGAGCGCTTGCTCGCGAGATGCAAAGGTCACAGGTTTGAATTCCGGTCTTGAACGCAGTTCTGTCAGCAAGTTTCAAATCAGCTTATACTACGCTACACAGTGAAAATTCATTCTGGCATATTTTTTGTCTGAGACTATCGCTTCCTTACTTACAGGTAGTAACACTAATAGTTTGCGCACTGCGACAGTCGTTCGTTATTTTAATGAAGGAACTTTCTCCACATTACGCTAGGTGGTGTATTTTGGTGTTTTACGCGATATTCTACGATTGGGGGAAATGGAAATTAAAAGCCGATTAACTTCAAATGCCAGCTCAATGTTGGACCTATGAGGAAATGTCGCGAGGGATTCCAGTGTGTCAGCTGCTTCGACGGGAGCAACGTCCTGGTGATGAGGCACACAGTGCCCAAGAAAGTCCTCGTCAAGGGAACAAAGATGTCTCCAAACTTTGAAGAGAACTTCTCAAAATAACGAAAGAAAACTGTATACATAATTAGGATATGAGCACAGTTCCCCGGTTCTGCACTAGCTTTCTAAATCCCGCGCATACTTTTGTCATGTATCCAGTCTTCTATATTTATTTCGAATAGCGAAAAATCAGTGATAGCACGCGGTGAAATACCTCACACGCAAACTACCTCAAACACACGGAGTACTCATGTAACTTTCGATTTTTATTGAATGTTTTAAGATTCCGCTAACATACGTCAAGCTACCTTGTGTTTCTTTTTTTTTTGTGAAATTTATTCCATTAACATGTATAATTATGTTTTTAAAATGCGTTTTAATAAGTTCTGCAGAGAAAAATATGCATCAAAGTTGTAAAATAGTAAGGTAAATACACATATTTACATGAATTTGGATGACAAAGGATGTTACACTATGCGTAGTAATGAGCTGAAAAAAAGACACATGACGTGTTTCCGTCAGATGTAGATGCCTTTTTACATTTCTTATAAATCTGTTGTAATGACCCATCTGAAGGCGCAAAAGAAAATGTAACTTGTTACTGAAGTATGTATCTCTTATTTTCACCTCACCTCCCTTTTTTAGTTTCACGTATATTTTTGTAGGCCTAGAATTATTACTCACATCAATAAATTACGAAAGTAAATGTGTTCACTTAAAATTACTTCGAAGATCGAAACTTTCCTTTCGAGAGATCTATAGAATCGTTAATACTTGGAAATGGATGTGAAACTCAGATAATACATTTGTGTTAAACATTTTTATTATTATCTGTTTTAAGGTATGTTGGAGATTTGAAATTGAGAATATTTTTAATTTAATCAGCGACATCTTTTCAAGTTTCATCTGTCACTTTCCAGATTTGCAAAGATATTAGTTTGGGTACATATTAAATCGTATATTTAATTGTGCTTTTCAAGTATCCTGAATCCATCTCTTCTAAATCAGCTTTCCATAAACAATCAGTACCAAGTAAAACATGAAAACTTGTTGTAAAGTCCTTCTCAAGTAGTTAAATAATTCGTTATAATTTATTCTCGAACGTTTCCTTCATTAATGATGTTGGTAACTTACTATTCGTGGTACATTTTTCACATAATTCTTCAGTTCTCTCTCCTCCATTCTGAAATGTGGCTACTTGCGGACGGTGAGTTTCCATTACTTCTACCGCTTTGAGAACAAGACACATTTCTGTATTTATTATGAAAAACTAGGGATTCGATTAACGTTACTTATTATATCAATGAGCATTGTTTTAAGTGAGGTTGTGACTTGTACACTGAGAAAAATGAAATTTGTTACTGACATTTCTTGATTTTTGAATGTACTGTAAGATACCAAGAGTGTTTTTATTTATGTCAACATTTTTCGTTAATATAGTCTATGTCTCTTTATGTCTGTACACTAATACAGTGATTTTCCTTAGCTGAAACGCATACTGAGCTATTTTAAAGTTGTTCATTACCAGATAGTAAACGTATTTCAACAGTTTTCCGTTATGTTATGCATTGAATATGCTCTGAAGTGACTTACTTACTGTGAAATATGAATATGATCTGATTTATAGCATAACTGCCAGAAAATGATTAATATATTAACGTATTTGATATTATGGCCTTAAAAAGTTGAGAGCTTGTGCCATTTGACGATATAAGATTCCTTTATATTTCAATAACTGTGGATACAGCAATGAGAAATAGATTAGTAGGCAGTTGAAGAGGAATGGAATTCTCTAAAAAGGGCAGTCACAGAAGTTGGAAAGAAAAACACAGGTACAAAGAAGGTAACTGCGAAGAAAACCATGGGTAACACGAGTAATGCTTCAATTGGTCGACGAAAGAAGGAGGTCCAAAAAAAGTTCAGAGGAGTTCAGGCACGCGGAAATCCAAGTCAGTGAGGAATGAAATAAATAGGAAGTGCAGGGAAGCTAAGGCGAAATGGCTGCATGGAAAACGTGAAGAAATCGGAAAAGAAATGTTAATCAGAAGGACTGACTCAACGTAAAAACAAGTCGAAACAACCTTCGATAAAATTAAAAGAAAGGGTGGTAACATTGAGTGCAATGGCAATTCCACTGTTAAATGCAGAGAAGAGAGCAGATAGGCAAGAAAAGTGGATTGTAGGCCTTTATGAGGGGGATGAATTGTCTGATGTGATGGAAGAAGAAACAGGAGTCGATTTAGAATAGATAGGGGATCCGGTATTAGAATCAGAATTTAAAAGACATTTAGGAAG
The DNA here is from genome assembly GCF_021461395.2 of Schistocerca americana. NCBI lineage: Eukaryota > Metazoa > Arthropoda > Insecta > Orthoptera > Acrididae > Schistocerca > Schistocerca americana. The sequence continues at coordinate 806,108,115 of NC_060119.1, forward strand.
CATAAGATCGAATAAGGCAGAAGGGATGGATAACACTCCATCAGAGTTTTTAAAATTATTGGGGGCAGTGGCGGCAGAGTCTGGCGATATACCATCTGACTTTCGGAAAAATATCATCCACACAATTCGGATGACTGCAAGAACTGACAAGTGCGAGAATTATTGCACAGCCAGCTTAGCAGCTCTTGCATCCAAGTTAATGACAAGAATAATATACAGAAGAATGGGAAAGAAAATTGTGGATGTGTTAGATGACGACCGTTTGGCTTTAGGAAAGGTAAAGGCACCATAGAGAGAGTTCTGGTGTTGCAGTTGATAATGGAAGCAAGACTAAAGAAAAATCAAGACACGTTCATAGGATTTATCGAATTGGACAAAGCGTACTAAATGTAAAATGGTACAAGATATTCGGAATTCTGAGAAAAATAGGGTTAAGCTATAGAGAGAAATGGGTAGTACAAAAAATATACAAGAATCTAGAGACTGAGAGTAGAAGACCAAGAACAAAGTGCTCGGACTGTGTAAGATAGGGATGTAGTCTTTCGCTCCTACTGTTCGATGTATATGTGGAAGAAGGAATGATGGAAATAAAAGGAGGGTTCAAGAATGAATCTGAAATTCACGGTAAAAGGATATCAATGGTAAGATTCACTGATGACGTTGCTATCCTCAGTGAAAGTGAAGAACAATTACGGGGTCTGTTGAATGAAATGAACAGTCTAATGAGTATAGAATATGGACTAAGAGTAAATCGAAGGAAGGCGAAAGTAACGAGAAGTAGAAGAAATAAGAATAGCGAGAAACTTAACATCGAAATTGATGGTCACGAAGTAGATCAATTTAAGGAAGTCTGCTACTCAGACAGAAAAATAGCCCGTGACGGACGGAGCAAGGAGGACACAAAAAGCAGATTAGCACTGGCAAAAAGAGCATTACTGGCCAAGAGAAGTCTACTAACATCAAACATAGGCCATAATTTCAGGAAGCAATTTCTGAGCATTTATATTTGGAGCACAACTTTGTATGGTAATGAAACATGGACTGTGAAAAAACCGGAACAGAAGACAATCGAAGCTTTTGAGATGTGGTGCTCTAGATGAATGTTTAAAATTAAGTGGACTGACATAATAAGGAATGGGAGGTTCTGCGCAGAATCAGAGAGGAATGGGATGTATGGGAAACACTGAAGAAAAGAAGGGACATGATAATAGGACATCTGTTAAGACATCAGCGAATAACTTCCATGGGGCTGTAGAGGGTAAATACTGTACAGGAATACATCCAGCAAATAACTGAAGACGTAGGTTGCAAGTGCTATTGTGAGATGAAGAAGGTTAGAACAGGAGAGGAATTTCGTGGATGGCCACATGAAATCAGCCAGAAGACTGAAGGCTCAATATGTTTCATGTAATGGACTGATTTATTTGGTTCAGTGAGCTAATCTTTATCCAACCTCGTGCCACGATCACACTGACTATATCCAAGAATGTGTAATTTCATGAAGTTTTTGTTTTTCGTCATATGAGCTACTCGTTTATGATCTCCCTGAATATATACTTTACCAGATGTTGAACACCTTTCAGCTGTAGTGTCTTTGTCATTCCTATGTCTCTACATGTATTTGGTTACTACGTTTGTTGATGTACTGCCCCTTATACTCTGCGTAGCAATCAAGTGTCCTTCCAGTTCTAGTCTTTCGCACATTACCTGAGTTGTAATTCTTGTTTGACACTGTTTTTCAGCACACATTTGTGCGTAGAAATTAACATTCGTTCTGAATTCTCAGTAGAGATATGGAGTATCTGACTTGTAAGAACTCGCATATTGTTTCTAGTTATCCATCATTTTTCGGATACATGTGTCACTTTGTCAATTTTTTCCCTCACCTAGTTTTTCAGAGCTTATAAAATTTAATTATGTTCTGTATCTGATTAATTCGTTTCATTAATGTATCATATTTCTCATTTTTATTACATTTTTAGTTTTTTTGTACTTGAGCAACTGTTTCTATAAATTGCGAGTGATGACATTTCTTCAGATGCACTTCCTCATCTACGGTATTATTTGTCAATAACTTCATTAACACATCAAGAGTTTTCGGTTTTTCATCTTTAATTTCAGTCTTATTATCGCACTGAATTCAGATTCACTAACAATATTTTACGTCTTTGAAGGACATTCTAAGATATTTATTTCTGTGTATTAGGATACCTGAGTGTAGTGTGGTCTGTCCACGAGTAGGTAGTCGTCGGTAAAACCTACTTCTCAGTCAAGATTTTCATTCGCTACGTTTCCACTGTTTTCAGAATTTCTTCAAGCTGTTACTATTTCTTTGAGTTGGTGTCATCAATATAAAATAAATTACTTTCAAACGATGTTCCTATAGGTGTTGAAGGAATTGAAGGCATATCTCCAAGATAGTTCTCACGATGACATAGACCTCTTGATTCTAATCAATAGTCTTCAACACGTTGTCACCTAAAACCTCAGTTCCTCAACAGCTTTACTAGTTGGATGATCTTCTTCATACTTTGCACACTCTATCGTAGCTAGTTTCTTCTACGTTTGAAAAACTTGAACGCAACTATCATACAGAATAATAAGAAAATAATACTCAGAAACAGAAATCCTCCTTGGAATTTATTGAATGTGGTGCACGACTGCGAACAATCGATTCTATAATCCATTAATGATAATTTTAAGTTGCCTGGTGTCAAATTTATAAAATAACGGTGATCCCTTATATACAGAGACAGTTATAGTAGCCATTAAATCAAAAGCGGAATTTGGAGGTTCCGTCTTATATGAGCTACTATATTCTAAGTTGTTCCAGTTCATCACAAAGTACAGGTTATTATACTAAGCATTGTAGATGAAATAACGAACCTCATTCATTTAAAATAATCCAGTAATGACTAGAGCCTTCGTCCTCTAAAAAAAAAAAAAAAAAAAAAACAGAATGATCTCAGCGTACATAATAAGCTTGCAGAGAGTTATATGAATTGTAAATTGTAATTGTAAATTGTTTGTTATATTCTGCTCATGCCCAGTTGTACGAGTATATGAATCCATACGAAAAATATAATACAGAGGCAAATCTAATGCGAAGTTTATATAAGATTTTCCACCAATTCAAGGTGAACTGCAGAAATGGAACATAGACGTAATTGTTGTTGTTGTTGTTGGGGTCTTCAGTCCTGAGACTGGTTTGATGCAGCTCTCCATGCTACTCTATCCTGTGCAAGGTTCTTCATCTCCCAGTACCTACTGCAGCCTATATCCTTCTGAATCTGCTTAGTGTATTCATCTCTTGGTCTCCCTCTACGTTTTTTCCCTCCAAGCTGCCCTCCAGTGCTAAATTTGTGATCCCTTGATGCCTCAGAACATGTCCTACCAACCGGTCCCTTCTTCTCGTCAAGTTGTGCCACAAACTCCTTTTCTCCCCAATTCTATTCAATACCTCCTCATTAGTTATGTGATCTACTCATCTAATCTAATCTAATCTTTAGCATTCCTATGTAGCACCACAATTTAACCATATATGACCTATATTTCTCAATTTTACTGCTATCAATGTATGATAGCAAATACAAAGTATGCGTGTAGTGGTTAGACTTCGTAAAGATGTTGTTCATACATTCGTTTCATAAGCTGTAACTTCCATCACACTGCGTCACGAGTTAATGCTACAATTAAGAAGAAAATACTTGCAACTTATGCATTACGCATTAGTCTAATAAAATAGTGATAACATTAACGATATTTTAAAAATAATTTATTTTCGTGACCAAAAATGAAATCGAACCTTTTTGATGTATCCTCCATAAAATTTTATTTTACCCCTCCAGGGCTTAATCACCCCAAGGTTGCGGACCACTGATATACAGGAAGAAAAGTAAAGGATTCACGACCGAACCACAAAGACGACATATTACTGTCACACTCACGCATTTATGTAATTATTATAAACTATGCTGAAAACAATTACTTGCATACACTGCCAATTTAATTACAGTTTGCTTGACAGCTGACACATCTACATCTGGTATTGAATATGGAGCGAGATGGTGCAATGGTAACACACTAGACTTGCATTCGGAAGGTCGACAGTTCGACTCCCATTCCTATCAGCCAGATTTAAATATTTCATATTTCCCCCAAACTGCTTAAAGTAAGTGCCAGAATTGTTTCACTGAAAATGACACATTTTCTAGCCCCATCCTTCCCAAACCCGAGCTTCTCTAATGATACTGTCGTCGACGGGGCTTTAAAAACCCATTGAATCCTTCTAATTCTTATAACGGTATCTACTATTTCTGACTTAATATGTGATCACATGATTATTTCACTTCGTGAATATCGATAATAACAGATTTCCTCAAGTATCTCACGCAACTAAATTACTGCCCCTGAATACTGTTTTAAATACGCTCCATTCGTAAACGCAACAAACAGACATCATAATGTAAGCTGCAATCTAAAGTATCTCAGCCAGTAACCTTACAGTGGTTTCTGAAATCTAACTAAGCCTATCAGTCTGTTGTGGATACAAAATTACTACTAAGAATGGGTGGATTACAAGTGCGAAACACGTCAGTCAGTACGACACCCTCCATTACGAAAATATTGTGCGAATTCTACGTCTAAGTGGAAGATCAGTTTTCTATGTGGCCTGTGACACTGATTCGAATCCATAGGCCAGAAAATCAGTTTAGATGTATGAAAACTACCTCGTGTACTTCAGTATTTACAGTTCACTTTTCTGTCGCTTTTCTTGATAAGACGTTAGTAATATCGAAGGGTCTACTGCGACTACCAATTCGTTCTCAGAGGTCTCCGCAGTACGACGGAGACCTTCCCACTGCTCTGCTGGTTGTTTTTTTGTGTGCGCAGCCCAGGCATAAGAGACAGAAACACCGAGAGGAAAAATATTTGTGAGTATACATCTCCAGGAAATATGAAATTACAGAGGCGATGAAACGTTTTCATTTTAATTAAGCAAGGGTACCTTGTACCTCTGTGCTTACTATTGTTCGACAGAATAACGTGCTTAAACCTTTCATTTTATGTATGGTTAAAAAGACATAAGTTGTATTTTTAATCTGTCGTCATGATTTTTATACACGTGTCCTGTCTAGTTCTCAACTTCTCTTTTAAAATTCGTATGGTCTGTGAATCCCGACACAAAACGATTGATTCTACAGCAAACGCGCGACTTTGTTGTGTTTCTCAATGCCTTATTTTTTCCGCAAATACGCTTTACAAATTATGAGCAACTGCCTTGGTGAAGTATTCCACATCATTTGGTTGCAGCACTTCTGCAATTTCGTGATGTCACACATAACACAGGCGGCATTCTAAAATACATCCGTCACTCCTACAACGTTGAAATAGAAAACCCAAGCAACGATGGTGGGGCAATATCTGGTTTTCAGAGCTGAGCATCCTTTTTAACGGCGTTCCAGTGCATCTGAACCTCAATCACTGAGGTTAGACCCCTGGCAGAGGAAACTTCTCAGGGATTGCTATGATTACTGCTTCACTAGTAAACCCTTTCTCAACAATTTTTCCCCCCAAATGTTCATATGAGAAAAGTCGGTAAAGCACTGAGTTAGTGCTAGACTACAAATAGAAATGTCTGGGGACCGATCCCCAGTCAGTCCTAGATCTTTTTTTTGTCAGTTATTCACTTCTGCTTATGACTTTTTAGTGGGAGAAATGACACGTTACACATGGTTCGGAGCCGTCGTTCATCTATCACTTCTTCTACAGGCCATTGGGCAAGGAAGTAGCTCTACAATGGTCACTGAAAGGAGGTACAATACCATCCACAATGGAGCTATATCGAGTGTAGCATTGTGGTGTTCAAATCAGTATGGTAGTTGAGAATTTCACTTTGACGTTTATGGGACTAGCAGCACGAAGGAATGTATATGCGATGCGAATGAGTGGTTTTTGGTAGATTAGATACGTTGCATACAGGGATGTCCAAACCCCGGTCTGCGGGCCGCTCCCTGTCCGAAGCAAGTTATCAGTGCGGCCCAAGAGGTGAGCATCTATCACAGAATTGGTAAAAGGGAAAAAATTTCAAATTCCATTTATACGAAGTTACGATAAAGTAAATAATTTCAATCCAGCCACACGATACCTTTCTTTCATTGTTCCGAGTCAGTATTATGTGCAGTCCAAAATACTCGTCTTCTTCCACTGCGGCCCAGGTAAGCTGAAAGGTTGAAACCCCCGATCGAAAGCATTAAGGCGGCAGAACTATACTTTTTCTCAGAGCTAGAAAATGCAGTATGCTCTCTGTGAAGCTGCAGTGTGACAAAATTGTCGAACTTTAACACTGAAATACTTCCCGCCTAAGCGACTGTGATTTACGTCACATGTGATTTTCGTGTGAGAGGCTTGGCGATCCGAAAACTAATTTGTGCAATAACTAAGCGAATTGAAACATTAATTTTTCACTAACATCATCATCCTCTGCCAAATAAAGTACTCCTCTACTCCTCTCCCCGTATTACAGTTTTCAGCTACATACATCGATGTTGCTCCTGTGTGTTTCTGTAATGTCATCTTCCTACCTTCATTAGACCTACGCCACTGAATTTTCTTATCTTTTGGAATTCGCAAGGGCTCCGTTGGTCCACCTATTGCCCATTCACCTGCCTATCTCTCTTTCAATTTCATTACCGTCGTAATTACTTCCTCCACTCCACACTGTTCAAAAATGGTTCAAATGGCTCTGAGCACTATGGGACTTAACATCTGTGGTCATCAGTCCCCTAGAACTTGAACTAATTAAACCTAACTAACCTAAGGACATCACACACTTCCATGCCCGAGGCAGGATTCGAACCTGCGACCGTAGCAGTCGCGCGGTTCCGGACTGAAGCGCCTAGAACCGCACGGCCACACCGGCCGGCGCCGTTAGAGTTTGTGAGTTCGTGAAACGGCTTCTGGTGCAGTACACCGCCTAGACAATTTCGCACAAAGTCGCACAAATGAGTTGAAAGGTTTACTTATCTTCATGACTTGTTGAATAATGAAGTCTGCAACGCTGCTTGTAATACACTCCTGGAAATTGAAATAAGAACACCGTGAATTCATTGTCCCAGGAAGGGGAAACTTTATTGACACATTCCTGGGGTCAGATACATCACATGATCACACTGACAGAACCACAGGCACATAGACACAGGCAACAGAGCATGCACAATGTCGGCACTAGTACAGTGTATATCACCCTTTCGCAGCAATGCAGGCTGCTATTCTCCCATGGAGACGATCGTAGAGATGCTGGATGTAGTCCTACTCCTCTCCCCGTATTACAGTTTTCAGCTACATACATCGATGTTGCTCCTGTGTGTTTCTGTAATGTCATCTTCCTACCTTCATTAGACCTACGCCACTGAATTTTCTTATCTTTTGGAATTCGCAAGGGTTCCGTTGGTCCACCTATTGCCCATTCACCTGCCTATCTCTCTTTCAATTTCATTACCGTCGTAATTACTTCCTCCACTCCACACTGTTCAAAAATGGTTCAAATGGCTCTGAGCACTATGGGACTTAACATCTGTGGTCATCAGTCCCCTAGAACTTGAACTAATTAAACCTAACTAACCTAAGGACATCACACACTTCCATGCCCGAGGCAGGATTCGAACCTGCGACCGTAGCAGTCGCGCGGTTCCGGACGGTGGAATTTTCTAAATAATGTAATTCGTCGTCTTTGGGCGGCAATATAAACAGAAAAGTACGGATGGATATACGATCCTTCACTATTTTGTTCGCGGGAGAACAAATGAAGCCTGGAGCGCTAAGAAGACTTGTACTGTTTTTCTGAAGTAAGACGGACGCAGATTTGTGGCGGTCTGATCTAATTATTTTTACTAAATAAATAAAAACGTGTTCCGTCTAAGTTTTGAGTGAAGTGTAGGAAGAAGAACTGTTGTAACTTACCGTGACGAAGCACGAGCGACTCAAGAGGACAATGGCTATATAAAAGAGCGCTCAATGGACCTGATATGGACATAAAAATCTACCGTCATTGTAGTATTAAGCTTAAGGTACGATATATGTTTTAGTTATAATAAATATTTGTTCTGGGAATACTGAATCATTTAGCAGTGCTCATTTCTATTATCTCCTCAGTATTATTTTCATTTTAATTATGCATTTTTATGTAGTAGATATGCTGCGTGGCAGTAGAAAATGATCTTGGGTGCACTAAAGAATAAATGCAACAAGTGTTGCGAAACCTGTAGTTCTCATAATGAGGAGATGAGCCCTTAAAAGAAAGTTTGAAAGAATATTTTTAGGTTCACTAGTGAAAGCAAATCTTGAGATATAAAGAGTCCATTCACAAAGCAGTTGTTCACTGGACTTAACAAAAGGAGTGACCATTAATTGTAAATATTAGCTCGTAAGTGATCTTTTGTAAATAGTAGAATATAAGTCTTTCTGTACCAATGGAGGAAACCTGCAAAATTAATTGTTTGTAAATGAACTCCATCGGCGAAGGAACTAAGCACGAATGCTGTGTGAAGATGCACACTAAAGTGCGACGTGCATAATAAAAGTAACTGTTCACTGTATATTAGTGGTAGTGTTGTACTGCAAGTGTAAAAAGAAGTCAAGGCTACGACAACAGGTGCAACGCAAAGTTCAGTGTTGTTCTAAGTGCAGCGACAGCTAAAACATTCGTCGTCACTTACCTGTGAGCCTCATGGGAGGCAGTTGACAGAGAAGTATGGAGGCAGCGTCAGTGTCCAGCTCCTCCGATGGAAAACGCGCGCGAGGTGTTTGTATCGATGCACTCGTGTGATACGAAGTTCACAAAGAAAAGGAGCAATCTACGACCAGCAGCTCTGTTACAGCCTTAGCGCGAACGGATACTGAGTATTGGAGCTCACGCAACACTGTGCAGCCGCTGTGAGTGGCTGACGTGTGGGTGACGAAACAATCCAAACTTTAAACTGCTAACCGCCATGACTTCCATCGTACATACTGGAGGAAAGACATTTGTACACTTGTGTGACTACATTTTCATACGTAAATTAAGCAATTTTCTTGAGTTGAAGTTAAGATGAGTGAGAAGTAGATTGATAGATTACTCAGGCCTTAAAGCCATTAATACCGGCACTCCTGAACACTGCTAAAATGAATTATAATCCTGTCTCTTGATGGACAAAGAAAATGAATGTGCACTATAGGAAGACCCTAAACTCCAGACCAGTCCCGATCCTTAACAAATGTATCCAATAGGTTGTAAGTTATACTAATAATTTTCCACTTCTTCTGTTTCATATTGTAAATAAAAACCCGGGAAGCCACTTGAATTCCTGGCACCACAGTGGAAAGGACAGATGTACTGCATGATGAACGCCGTAGACAGCTAACACAGAAAGTGAAAGCATCACGAAGTGTAGTGCTACGTTATTAAACTGTAATTGAACCACAAGGAGTCAACAGATGCTCGAACATTGTCCACTCTAGTTTAGTGAAAATAAGCACTCACTGTACTCATGTATTAGTTGTTAAGCTCAAGAGAAAGTAATTCCTGAATTCTATCCCCTGAAGTGCGAAATGAACGTTCACTTATTGTTATAAGCAAAGATGGACCAAACTTAAATATGCACATAAATGTTAATCTTGGTATTATGGAATGAAGTGACTGATGAACAAAGAATGAAAAACTTTATTTTGAAAAATGATAAATATCTGATATATGTTTATAAATGTGATTTCAATTTATGTACTTTGTACGCCAGTAACGTTATGTAAATGTCACACAAAAAATCACGAATATCTCATGAGGACATGAGGATCGAGGTAATCCTTCGGCATTCCCTCTCTCCTCATGGGAGGCAATGTGATATTCGCTATTTTTGGCTTAATTAAAACAGCAAATTCAGCCAGAAGGCAAATACTTGTTTGTAAATAATGATTAATGTATAATGAGGCGTCGCATAGCGACGGTGGAATTTTCTAAATAATGTAATTCGTCGTCTTTGGGCGGCAATATAAACAGAAAAGTACGGATGGATATACGATCCTTCACTATTTTGTTCGCGGGAGAACAAATGAAGCCTGGAGCGCTAAGAAGACTTGTACTGTTTTTCTGAAGTAAGACGGACGCAGATTTGTGGCGGTCTGATCTAATTATTTTTACTAAATAAATAAAAACGTGTTCCGTCTAAGTTTTGAGTGAAGTGTAGGAAGAAGAACTGTTGTAACTTACCGTGACGAAGCACGAGCGACTCAAGAGGACAATGGCTATATAAAAGAGCGCTCAATGGACCTGATATGGACATAAAAATCTACCGTCATTGTAGTATTAAGCTTAAGGTACGATATATGTTTTAGTTATAATAAGTATTTGTTCTGGGAATACTGAATCATTTAGCAGTGCTCATTTCTATTATCTTCTCAGTATTATTTTCATTTTAATTATGCATTTTGCTAATATTACAGACTCCAAGATCAGCAGTCCAATGTGTGATATTTGCTATTTTTGACTTCATTAAAACAGCAAATACGAGTAGTTAATACTTTCAGCCAGAAGGCAAATACTTGTTTGTAAATAATGATTAATGTATAATGAGGCGTCGCATAGCGACGGTGGAATTTTCTAGTGATGTAATTTGTCGTCTTTGGGCGGCAATAAAAACAGAAAAATACGGATAGATATACGATCCTTCACTATTTTGTTCGCTGGAGAACAAATGAAGCCTTGAGCGCTAAAGACTTTTACTGTTTTTCTCGAGTAAGACGGACGCAGATCTGTGGCAGTCTGATCTAATTTTTTACTAAATGTATAAAAACGTGTTATGTTTAAGTTTGAGTGAAGTGTAAAGAACTGTTATAACTTACCGTGACGACGCACGAGCGACTCAAAGAAGACAATGGCTATATAAAAGAGCGCTCAATGGACATGATATGGACATAAAAATCTACCGTCATTGTAGTATTAAGCTTAAGACACCAAGATCAGCAGTCTAATGTGCGTGTTACATTGACAAAAAGAAAACTGTTTTATCGTCTTCTTGCATCAGCTTTAATATCGAATTTCCCTTTTGTGTGATGTTACAGTTGTTTTTGCGCCCTTAAGAACTTTCTGGTCCCTTAGGAAATTGTTTTGTCATAACAATAACTTCACAACCGGGTATGATCGTATCTACGATCATGAAGTAATTAGAAAGACGATAACGCAATTTCTTAATCAATAGCACGCTAGTTGAGACTGCCTCAAGCCACGCGAAACCGCAAGTAAAAACTATTCACATCTCATAATGCAATATTTTATGACAATGGTCAATCCATGATTCTTACGCCAATTGCGATTGATAAAACAGTAAGCTAAATCTCAATTCCCAACTTTCCATTGAATAACAACATCACTTTTATTTTGTAACATCACACTTGGCGCCCGAACAGGGACTTGACCAAAAATTAGTTCAGATTCTTGGAAAATTTCTATGTGCTTGTGTTAATAAATGTTCTCTCGTTTCATGTACACATCATCTCTCTGTGAGAATGACGTAAAATACGCTGGTCGATAACGCAGTTTAATTATCGAGAGAAAGGAAAAGAAAAGAGACGCGAATTTGCTGAGACAACCTAGTGCAAACCAAGCCATCAAAAAGTAAGTCAGAATTTTGCATACGCAGTGTAGTGCTTCAGTAGCAACGTTGCTTTTCCAAGTCGATCCACATCCTTTCTATCTCCTTCCCGCTATAGAAAATCTGCTTTATTTTATCTTTCAAAGTAAAATTCTTCGTAGTCTGATAACAGAAATTATTTCTCCCCATTGTTAGCATAGCTGTATTACATTTTCAACATGGTGGATAGTGTGTGCAATTTGCAGTGAAGAGCATCTTCATTCATTTGTCTGAAACGTTTAAGTTCCATCTTGTCTTGTCGCCAGATAGAATTTCATTTGTTGCTCACGCGAGAGTGGTGCTCTTAGCGGACTCACCACGTCACTGACAAACGACGAAAGCCTTACGTAGCACGTGATTTACTAACGAAATTGGCAGATAGTAAACAGAGACAGGTGACAACAGGAGACGGGAGTGAAGACGTTAATAGTATTCCATACCCTTTACGATCGCGAACGGTAGGTTCCCGTGTGGAAACTGAACTAACCATGTCTGTAACAGGGGAAAGTGACCCTAAAGTCCAAATTCTTCCCGCTGCAGCTACAAATGACCTCGGTGCGTTAATGGAAATGCTGAAACAACAGTTTGACGCAGTAAATGAGAATATAAAAACACAAAATGAGACTGTTAACGCCCGATTAGATGCTGTAAGCGAATCAGTAAAAACACAAAATGAGACTATAAAAACACAAAATGAGACTGTTAACGCCCGATTAGATGCTGTAAGCGAATCATTAAAAACAGAGCTAGGCACAATCAAAACAGATCTGCATAAAGAAATTACGGCTGAATTAAATACCCATTTCGATGAGGTGCAAACTAAGATCAGTGATCAAATTCAGAAAATGCAGAAACAGGTGAAAAGTGAAATAGCTGAAGTATCTGGAACATTAAACACAAAAATTCAGGCAGCGACCAAAGAAATAAACTCAGTTAGAAATGCAGTATCTGACATTGAAGGTGTAGTAGAGGATCTGTCGAGGCAGATAGACTCCATCAATATCGAAGAACAGGTTAAGAGCACCGTGAAAGCACACGCGGAGGCATTGTCGGAACACTACAGTGAATGGATAAAGGGTAAAGATATTTTTATCGAAAAGAAGGTCAGGGAGGAGCTTAGGGAGACTGTCAAGGATGTAACTTATGAAATCTTAGCTGCTCCTGGTAAGTCTGGAGACACAGTAGTTTCTGAATTGGGACAGATTCGGAGGACACTTACACGGGATCTTCCCGAGTGGAAGCAGCAAGTAGTGGACGAAGTCAGAATGCTGAGAAACTGGGTAGAAAATCCGCACACACATACGCAAACTATAGGGAACAACTCTTTAGACGGTGACGAATGTCAGTCAACTCCTTATCGTTCACCGCCTGATTACATGCAAAACAACAGTCCTGTTGAGTCCCGAGTAGGGAAACTAAATGATCCGCCCACAATTGTGAGTTTAATGCAAGAGGAAAGTGTGATTAAGCATCGCACTTTTCCTGTTTTTCATCCGCAGAAGCGAGAAATACACCCCATCGTGTTCCTAAAGAATTTTTCCGGCATATTTCCCAGGAGCTGGACAGACAGACAGCGTATTCAGTTCGTCACTGGCTTTATTTCTGGTGATGCAGCATTATGGGGAACGGAAATGGTAGACACGTGTAGGAATTATGAAGAGTTTGAGAAAATGTTCTTGGCAAAATTTTGGAGTAATGGGGTACAGCAAAGATTAAGGAAGGAGGTGTATGGTGCGGAAATTTTCAATGAGAAGCATGGAAGTCTCCGACGATACTTTGAGAAGTATCTAGCAAAAATTAAATTCTGGGATTCTCCGATTTCTTCCAAGGACGTAATTATGATTCTCAAAAGCAAACTCCCTGTGTCTATTAGAGAGAAACTAGTAAATGTGTCCGAAGAAGACACGGATGCATTCCTTTCTGTGCTGGATTCCTTAGATTTAATTAGCGAGGATGTGCGCTCCAAGGTTGGCAGCGGCAAATTCTTCCCTGGCAGCCAGCAGAATGCATCGCACGCGGACAACAATGCGCCCAAGGAGAGAGCGAGCTACTGCGACCGCTGTTACCAACCTGCCAGCGGTTATCAAAACGCAAACGGCAATAACTTTAAATGGAAGCAGAAAACCAATTACAGTAATCAGCAGAGATACCACCCAATTTACAACCACCAGGAACAACATCAGTACGGAAACCCACCCTTTAATTCTGCGCCTGAGCAGTATGGAAATTCTCCACAAACTAGTGGTAATTTTTCAAATGGGCCAGTGTACAATCAAAGTTATAGGTCGAAATATAGCAAGTGGCATGGGCAAGGCGGAGGCCACCCAGCACATCAGAACAACTTTTCACAGAATAGAGGACCGCGGAACAATTTTCAAACGGTACCAAATGCGAACTTTCCTTCACAAGGAAATGATTCTGCCGGCAACCAAAAGATCGGGCGACATCAGCCTTCTCAAGTATTCTATTCACAAGTGAATGCACCCAGTGGATTTTACACCTCTACACCGGCATTTGTACCACATAACCAGCACCAATATGAAACGGAACAAACACTTAAGGCCATGAATGACAAACAGGTTAAACATCCTGCGGAAAATTAGAGGCAGCACCTTTCAGCCTCCAAGAGGTCGCTGCGGATTTTGAGTGGGGGTACTAACGAATACTCTGATTCTGAGTATGTTAATGCGATACGGTACGACCATGAGACCGACTTACGAGATGACCTTGCACCTGACCTAGAAGCTCAAGACATTAATGACATTTGTGATGAACAGGTCCAGGCTTCGATTAAGATTTCTATTACTAACATTCCTGTCACAGCCATTGTTGATGCAGGAGCAAACATCAATGTGATGTCATCATGTCTCTTCAGACAGGTGTCTTCTGTTTCAAAAGTTTTATCATTGCCGATTCAGGGCTGCTCCATATCGGGAGCGATTGGTCCATTGAAACAGAGAGTTAGTTTACAGACACAGCCTCAACTGCAGATAGCATCTGTTTTGGTTTCTTACCTCTTGCTTACTGGAAATTTCCTTGTGTGAACTGTTAATGATAAGTATTGTGTTGAACAGCGCACTGACTACATGGTAACGGCTACTACATGTCATCTTTAAGTATTAAATGCAAAGTATGGAAAAATTGTTTATAGTGATGGACATTGAACTGATATTTCTTCAACAAGTTGAAGCAGGAAACTGGGGTTGCACCAAGAATTTCAATTTAATTTTAAGTTAGTATTAAAAAAAAAAAGTGCTTGCGAGGCGATTGCCCGGAGCTATATAAATATGTAAAGGTGAGAAATGGAGAAGGATGCGTAAATAAGCACTTCTCTCAAGGTACAAGAATATTTATAGATTTATTTTTAGTAATGTAAGTACTTGAAGTTCTGTAGTAAAAGCCCAAATTACCTGCTTAAAAAAAAAGGGTACATGTTCATACAGTCCAGACAGTGGACAGGAGTAGAAGAAATAGCTTAAAGTTCAGTTAAAGCGTGCTGTTAAATGGAAAAACAAGTGGTAACCCGCATGTGTTCACGCAAGGAGACAATAAGCTGTAGTAAACTAAGTAAGGTGAAATACAGTACAAATAGAGGCAAACCATGAAGCATCAATAATGTAGCGTAAGTACTCCACGAGGCCATTAATTGCTATGAAAGTAAACTATTTCCCTGTGATCTGAGCCCAATGTAAAGAGTATATGAGGAATGTTAGCTGACGAATTGATTTCAGTAGAATAAAGGTACTAAATAACCACACAGCAAGCCACCTGTATCATAAATAAGTCCAAGTAAAGATCTTCAGAAGATCTGTAGTGTAATCTAGCGACCATTCAATACCCTAATTGAAGGCTAATCTAAAGAACAAGCAATGCAGTGATATTTAAACTTAATATTGACTATAACCTGAGTAAGACGTAGAAGTAGCAAAGCATGCTGTAAGGAAAGAGGTTGAAATTTATATATTGCCTATGTTTATTACGATAATTTTATTTACGTGCAGATTTTATTGCAAAAATGTCTCTTAAGACACTCCTCTTATGAAATCCATTTTCCTTCTGCCCGTTCCTTTTGATCCTGGTTCATTAACCCAGACCAAGGGTCGACTTGTAAAAGGCACGTGTGCTTCGGGGCAAAGCAGTGCTTACGAGAAATGAGACACGTAGCGTGATGAACTTCGCTAGCTTTGGTAATGTTTGTTATGGACCGGTTGCGTAAACCCAGTGAACTGTCGGTAATTCCATTCATGCGAAAAATAGTAGACACGCGTTACCCTATTTTTTTTAACAGAGAACGATTGCTGAGTACATGAAGCGAAGAGGGAGACCTATTGTTATCCAGTCTGCCCTCAAATTTATATATAACAAAAAAAAAAAAAAAAAAAAAGATTCAGCGTTAAATGCGTACTCGTTATGTAGTAGATATGCTGCGTGGCAGTAGAAAATGATCTTGGGTGCACTAAAGAATAAATGCAACAAGTGTTGCGAAACCTGTAGTTCTCATAATGAGGAGATGAGCCCTTAAAAGAAAGTTTGAAAGAATATTTTTAGGTTCACTAGTGAAAGCAAATCTTGAGATATAAAGAGTCCATTCATATAGCAGTTGTTCACTGGACTTAACAAAAGGAGTGACCATTAATTGTAAATATTAGCTCGTAAGTGATCTTTTGTAAATAGTAGAATATAAGTCTTTCTGTACCAATGGAGGAAACCTGCAAAATTAATTGTTTGTAAATGAACTCCATCGGCGAAGGAACTAAGCACGAATGCTGTGTGAAGATGCACACTAAAGTGCGACGTGCATAATAAAAGTAACTGTTCACTGTATATTAGTGGTAGTGTTGTACTGCAAGTGTAAAAAGAAGTCAAGGCTACGACAACAGGTGCAACGCAAAGTTCAGTGTTGTTCTAAGTGCAGCGACAGCTAAAACATTCGTCGTCACTTACCTGTGAGCCTCATGGGAGGCAGTTGACAGAGAAGTATGGAGGCAGCGTCAGTGTCCAGCTCCTCCGATGGAAAACGCGCGCGAGGTGTTTGTATCGATGCACTCGTGTGATACGAAGTTCACAAAAAAAAAGGAGCAATCTACGACCAGCAGCTCTGTTACAGCCTTAGCGCGAACGGATACTGAGTATTGGAGCTCACGCAACACTGTGCAGCCGCTGTGAGTGGCTGACGTGTGGGTGACGAAACAATCCAAACTTTAAACTGCTAACCGCCATGACTTCCATCGTACATACTGGAGGAAAGACATTTGTACACTTGTGTGACTACATTTTCATACGTAAATTAAGCAATTTTCTTGAGTTGAAGTTAAGATGAGTGAGAAGTAGATTGATAGATTACTCAGGCCTTAAAGCCATTAATACCGGCACTCCTGAACACTGCTAAAATGAATTATAATACTGTCTCTTGATGGACAAAGAAAATGAATGTGCCCTATAGGAAGACCCTAAACTCCAGACCAGTCCCGATCCTTAACAAATGTATCCAATAGGTTGTAAGTTATACTAATAATTTTCCACTTCTTCTGTTTCATATTGTAAATAAAAACCCGGGAAACCACTTGAATTCCTGGCACCACAATGGAAAGGACAGATGTACTGCATGATGAACGCCGTAGACAGCTAACACAGAAAGTGAAAGCATCACGAAGTGTAGTGCTACGTTATTAAACTGTAATTGCGAAGTGTAGTGCTACGTTATTAAACTGTAATTGAACCACAATGAGTCAACAGATGCTCGAACATTGTCCACTCTAGTTTAGTGAAAATAAGCACTCACTGTACTCATGTATTAGTTGTTAAGCTCAAGAGAAAGTAATTCCTGAATTCTATCCCCTGAAGTGCGAAATGAACGTTCACTTATTGTTATAAGCAAATATGGACCAAACTTAAATATGCACATAAATGTTAATCTTGGTATTATGGAATGAAGTGACTGATGAACAAAGAATGAAAAACTTTATTTTGAAAAATGATAAATATCTGATATAAGTTTATAAATGTGATTTCAATTTATGTACTTTGTACGCCAGTAACGTTATGTAAATGTCACACCAAAAATCACGAATATCTCATGAGGACATGAGGATCGAGGTAATCCTTCGGCATTCCCTCTCTCCTCATGGGAGGCAATGTGATATTCGCTATTTTTGACTTCATTAAAACAGCAAATACGAGTAGTTAATACTTTCAGCCAGAAGGCAAATACTTGTTTGTAAAAAATGATTAATGTATAATGAGGCGTCGCATAGCGACGGTGGAATTTTCTAGTGATGTAATTTGTCGTCTTTGGGCGGCAATAAAAACAGAAAAATACGGATAGATATACGATCCTTCACTATTTTGTTCGCGGGAGAACAAATGAAGCCTGGAGCGCTAAGAAGACTTGTACTGTTTTTCTGAAGTAAGACGGACGCAGATTTGTGGCGGTCTGATCTAATTATTTTTACTGAATAAATAAAAACGTGTTCCGTCTAAGTTTTGAGTGAAGTGTAGGAAGAAGAACTGTTGTAACTTACCGTGACGAAGCACGAGCGACTCAAGAGGACAATGGCTATATAAAAGAGCGCTCAATGGACCTGATATGGACATAAAAATCTACCGTCATTGTAGTATTAAGCTTAAGGTACGATATATGTTTTAGTTATAATAAATATTTGTTCTGGGAATACTGAATCATTTAGCAGTGCTCATTTCTATTATCTCCTCAGTATTATTTTCATTTTAATTATGCATTTTGCTAATATTACAGACTCCAAGATCAGCAGTCCAATGTGCGTGTTACATTGATAAAAAGAAAACTGTTTTATCGTCTTCTTGCATCAGCTTTAATATTGAATTTCTCTTTTGTGTGATGTTACAGTTGTTTTTGCGCCCTTAAGAACTTTCTGGTCACTTAGGAAATTTTTTTTGTCATAACAATAACTTCACAACCGGGTATGATCGTATCTACGATCATGAAGTAATTAGAAAGACGATAACGTAACTTCTTAATCATTAGCACGCTAGTTGTGACTGCCTCAAGCCACGCGAAACCGCAAGTAAAAACTATTCACATCTCATAATGCAATATTTTATGACAATGGTCAATCCATGATTCTTACGCCAATTGTGATTGATAAAACAGTTAGTTAAATCTCAATTTCCAACTTTCCATCGAATAGCAACATCACTTCTCTTTTGTAACATCACAAGCTACATACATCGATGTTGCTCCTGTGTGTTTCTGTAATGTCATCTTCCTACCTTCATTAGACCTACGCCACTGAATTTTCTTATCTTTTGGAATTCGCAAGGGCTCCGTTGGTCCACCTATTGCCCATTCACCTGCCTATCTCTCTTTCAATTTCATTACCGTCGTAATTACTTCCTCCACTCCACACTGTTCAAAAATGGTTCAAATGGCTCTGAGCACTATGGGACTTAACATCTGTGGTCATCAGTCCCCTAGAACTTGAACTAATTAAACCTAACTAACCTAAGGACATCACACACTTCCATGCCCGAGGCAGGATTCGAACCTGCGACCGTGGCAGTCGCGCGGTTCCGGACTGAAGCGCCTAGAACCGCACGGCCACACCGGCCGGCGCCGTTAGAGTTTGTGAGTTCGTGAAACGGCTTCTGGTGCAGTACACCGCCTAGACAATTTCGCACAAAGTCGCACAAATGAGTTGAAAGGTTTACTTATCCTCATGACTTGTTGAATAATGAAGTCTGCAACGCTGCTTGTAATACACTCCTGGAAATTGAAATAAGAACACCGTGAATTCATTGTCCCAGGAAGGGGAAACTTTATTGACACATTCCTGGGGTCAGATACATCACATGATCACACTGACAGAACCACAGGCACATAGACACAGGCAACAGACCATGCACAATGTCGGCACTAGTACAGTGTATATCCACCTTTCGCAGCAATGCAGGCTGCTATTCTCCCATGGAGACGATCGTAGAGATGCTGGATGTAGTCCTGTGGAACGGCTTGCCATGCCATTTCCACCTGGCGCCTCAGTTGGACCAGCGTTCGTGCTGGACGTGCAGACCGCGTGAGACGACGTTTCATCCAGTCCCAAACATGCTCAATGGGGGACAGATCCGGAGATCTTGCTGGCCAGGGTAGTTGACTTACACCTTCCAGAGCACGTTGGGTGACACGGGATACATGCGGACGTGCATTGTCCTGTTGGAACAGCAAGTTCCCTTGCCGGTCTAGGAATGGTAGAACGATGGGTTCGATGACGGTTTGGATGTACCGTGCACTATTCAGTGTCCCCTCGACGATCACCAGTGGTGTACGGCCAGTGTAGGAGATCGCTCCCCACACCATGATGCCGGGTGTTGGCCCTGTGTGCCTCGGTCGTATGCAGTCCTGATTGTGGCGCTCACCTGCACGGCGCCAAACACGCACACGACCATCATTGGCACCAAGGCAGAAGCGACTCTCATCGCTGAAGACGACACGTCTCCATTCGTCCCTCCATTCACGCCTGTCGCGACACCACTGGAGGCGGGCTGCACGATGTTGGGGCGTGAGCGGAAGACGGCCTAACGGTGTGCGGGACCGTAGCCCAGCTTCATGGAGACGGTTGCGAATGGTCGTCGCCGATACCCCAGGAGCAACAGTGTCCCTAATTTGCTGGGAAGTGGCGGTGCGGTCCCCTACGGCACTGCGTAGGATCCTACGGTCTTGGCGTGCATCCGTGCGTCGCTGCGGTCCGGTCCCAGGTCGACGGGCACGTGCACCTTCCGCCGACCACTGGCGACAACATCGATGTACTGTGGAGACCTCACGCCCCACGTGTTGAGCAATTCGGCGGTACGTCCACCCGGCCTCCCGCATGCCCACTATACGCCCTCGCTCAAAGTCCGTCAACTACACATACGGTTCACGTCCACGCTGTCGCGGCATGCTACCAGTGTTAAAGACTGCGATGGAGCTCCGTATGCCACGGCAAACTGGCTGACACTGACGGCGGCGGTGCACAAATGCTGCGCAGCTAGCGCCATTCGACGGCCAACACCGCGGTTCCTGGTGTGTCCGCTGTGCCGTGCGTGTGATCATTGCTTGTACAGCCCTCTCGCAGTGTCCGGAGCAAGTATGGTGGGTCTGACACACCGGTGTCAATGTGTTCTTTTTTCCATTTCCAGGAGTGTATAACACGAAAACGGCCTTCAATGGCTATGTGCAAATAATCGTAGGTAAACTTCACAATACGTAGCAAATGCAATTTACAACAACTGTCTGTTCACTTCTAAGAGTTCACTAAACGACGTCCCCCAAGTCAGCTCTGGACGATGATCTATAACCAAATGGCCGAGAGCTGCTCTTCTGTCTTTAGAGAAGGTTTCTGTCCGTTGTCGTCCGGTCAATTGCGGATTGTACTCGGCTGGCAGTTGGCTGAGGCGAAGTCGACATCTTCATCCTCAGCGCCGCCCGTGGCGCTGGTGGAACTCTCTCGAGCGGCGAGTCTCTATGGCACCAGGTCCAATTCGCATATTTGCGCCTCTGGTGATTTGCCCCGGCTGTGTCTTGTTCGGACGACACAGCATTAGCACTTGCCTTATTGTGTTGAAATTTTCACATAAGATTGTATCTCTCACAGCGTAGATTATGCAGCATTTGAAATTTTTAAATTCACCTTCAGCTGCTTTCGAGGTCCTTGCACAGGAATGGTCGCTTTGGAAAATAGATAAGGGGCGTCAGTGGCGTCGGTTGTCGAGTGATCACTGTAAAGGACACAGACGCCTCACACTCGTGTGAGACAGTTATAAGCACCTGGCAGAATGTGAAAGGTGTTTTATTACGGGTCTCCATTTGGTCGGATGGTCAGTCGTACGTAATCTGGATTTGTGGGCATTCGGATGTGACAGTAGCCCGACTGCGTGGGAACGCGACGGCGGACATACCCGTCCTCATGGTTGCAGTCGACCTCATCTGACCACCACAAAGCATGATCGCACTGTTGTGCAACTAACATATCTTAACCCCTTCATATCTGCTGCTGCCGTTCGAAAACAAGTAGTGGATTCCCTGCAAGATTCTGCGTAATTCCGCACCACTGGTCGTTACTAGTAGAAGCCGGACTACAAAACTGTTGCTTCATGAACAGGCTGCCGTTAACACCACAACAAAAATGGTGATCATCATCATCATAATTTAAGACTGATTATGCCTTTCAGCGTTCAGTCTGGAGCATAGCCCCCTTATAAAATTCCTCCACGATCCCCTATTCAGTACTAACATTGGTGCCTCTTCTGATGTTAAACCTATTACTTCAAAATCATTCTTAACCGAATCCAGGTACCTTCTCCTTGGTCTGCCCCGACTCCTCCTACCCTCTACTGCTGAACCCATGAGTCTCTTGGGTAACCTTGCTTCTCCCATGCGTGTTACATGACCCCACCATCTAAGCCTGTTCGCCCTGACTGCTACATCTATAGAGTTCATTCTTTGATTTCCTCATTGTGGACACCCTCCTGCCATTGTTCCCATCTACTAGTACCTGCAATCATCCGAGCTACTTTCACATCCGTAACCTCAACCTTGTTGATAAGGTAACCTGAATCTACCCAGCTTTCGCTCCCATACAACAAAGTTGGTCGAAAGATTGAACGGTGCACAGATAACTTGGTCTTGGTACTGACTTCCTTCTTGCAGAAGAGAGTAGATCGTAGCTGAGCGCTCACTGCATTACCTTTGCTACACCTCGCTTCCAGTTCTTTCACTATGCTTCCATCCTGTGAGAATATGCATCCTAAGTACTTGAAACCGTCCATCTGTTCTAACTTTGTTCCTCCTATTTGGCACTCAATCCGTTTATATTTCTTTCCCACTGACATTACTTTCGTTTTGGAGATGCTAATCTTCATACCATAGTCCTTACATTTCTGATCTAACTCTGAAATATTACTTTGCAAACTTTCAATCGAATCTGCCATCACAACTAAGTCATCCGCATATGCAAGACTGCTTATTTTGTGTTCACATATCTTAATCTCACCCAGCCAGCCTATTGTTTTCAACATATTATCCATAAATAATATGAACAACAGTGGAGACAGGTTGCAGCCTTGTCTTACCCCTGAAACTACTCTGAACCATGAACTCAATTTACCGTCAACTGTAACTGCTGCCTGACTATCCATGTAAAGACCTTTAATTGCTGGCAAAAGTTTGCCTCCTATTCCATAATCTCGTAGAACAGACAATAACTTCCTCCTAGGAACCCGGTCATATGCCTTTTCTATCTATAAAGCATAGACACAATTCCCTGTTCCACTCATAACACTTCTCCATTATTTGCCGTAAGCTAAAGATCTGGTCCTGACAACCTCTAAGAGGCCTAAACCCACACTGATTTTCATCCAGTTGGTCCTCAACTAATATTCGCACTTTCCTTTCAACAATACCTGAGAAGATTTTACCTACAACGCTGATTAAAGAAATACCTCTGTAGTTGTTACAATCTTTTCTGTTTCCATGTTTAAAGATTGGTGTGATCACTGCTTTTGTCCAGTCTGATGGAACCTGTCCCGACTCCCAGGCCATTTCCATTATCCTGTGTAGCCATTTAAGACCTGACTTTCCACTGTATTTGATGAGTTCCGACTTAATTTCATCCACCGCAGCTGCTTTATTGCACTGCAATCTATTGACCATTTTCTCCACTTCCTCAAATGTGATCCTATTTCTATCATCATTCCTATCCCATTCTACCTCGAAATCTGAAACATTACTGATCGTATTTTTACCTACATTGAGCAACTCTTCAAAATATTCCCTCCATCAGCCCAAGGCATCCACAGGATTCACCAGCAGTTTTCCTGACCTGTCCAAAATACTTGTCATTTCCTTCTTACCTCCCTTTCGAAGACTGCTAATTACACTCCAGAATGGTTTTCCAGCAGCTTGACCCATAGTCTCCAACCTGTTTCCAAAGTCTTCCCAAGATTTCTTCTTGGATGCTGCAATTATCTGTTTGGCTTTGTTTCTTTCTTCAACATAACTTTCTCTGTCTACCTGAGTTCCGGTATGTAGCCATTTTTGATACGACTTCTTTTTCCTTTTACAGGCTGCCTTGACTGTGTCATTCCACCAAGCTGTTTGCTTCATCCTACTTTTACACACTACTGTTCCAAGACATTCTTTAGCCACTTCTAGTACTGTGTCCCTGTACCTTGTCCATTCCTTTTCCAATGACTGTAATTGACTACATTCAACTAACTGGTACCTTTCTGAGATCGCTGTTATGCACTTGTGCCTGATTTCCTTATCCTGAAGTTTCTCCACTCTTATCCTACTACATACGGATCTGACCTCCTGCACTTTCGGCCTCACAATCCCAATTTCACTGCAGATTAAATAATGATCAGTGTCATCAAAGAATCCCCTGAATACACGTGCGTCCCTCACAGCCCTCCTGAATTCCTGATCTGTTATTATATAGTCAATGACAGATTCATGGTGTGGGTTCCTGTAGTCATGTCCTAGTTCATGAACCTCGGGCAACGTATGAGTGGCCAAGTAAGTGGTCCCGACAATGACTACGCTGGGTTCCATTTCTTTCCTGATGTAGAGCTCTACACCCCATTGTGCTGTTCCTACTTTGACTCCTGACAGGTAGACCGTGTATTCTCCCACTTCCTCTTCTTTCTCACCCCTTACCCGAATGTCATACCGTGACCAAATAACAGGGTCTGTTGATGAATGGCGTCGCATTGCCTTCAACGATGAACTGCGTTTCTGCACTGTACTGCATGACCATCGTCGGTGAGAGGTCTCATACTTCCAATGTTTTTGAGGGGCACACCTGTATTACTGGTTGCCTTATCTTGTGGGAGGCCAAAGGGTACGACTTCAGTTCACGACTGGTGGTGACAGGAAGCTTTCCAGAATGAGATTTTCACTCTGCAGCGGAGTGTGCGCTGATATGAAACTTCCTGGCAGATTAAAACTGTGTACCGGACGGAGACTCGAACTCGGGACCTTTGCCTTTCGCGGGCAAGTGCTCTACCAACTGAGCTATCCAAGCATGACTCACGCCCCGTCCTCACAGCTTTATTTCTCCCAGCACCTCGACTCCTACATTCCAAACTTTACAGAAGCTCTACTGTCTCAGCAGAAAAAAGGAATAGAGGTAAACTGTTGTGAAGAGCGCAGAGGCAGTTGATCAAAAACACGATTGCCCTAAACCCAAGACGTACACCTGTGGTATAAATAAACATGCCTAATATTTCCGTAGATATCGAATAAGTTAAAAGAATATTATTCAGTACGTTAAGAGAGACGGAAATATTGATGGAGAACTGACATTTGAAACTGGGAAAAGAAACAGGTGGAGTGTGAAAAAGGACACCATGTGGTACAATTTTGCACAAGAGACGATTTTATGTACACTTAGTTTAACAGTCATGAATGAAAAGTGTATATGTGGAAAAGTCGAAATGACGAAGACCGGTAGAAATCCCTGAATAATAAACCAGATATTTGTTGAATTTAATTGACGAAACGAGAATATATAAGAACACAGAAGGTGAAGCAGCTAGAAAGGAATACAAATGTCTAAAAGCTGAGACTGACATAAAGTGCAAAATAGCTTACCTCGGATGGCTAGAGAATAAATGCAAAGCTGCAGTAGTATGAAAGACAATGGGAAAACCAAATGTCACATAAACGAAAAGTATTCTGACCTTTAGAGAAAAGAGTAGCAGCTTCATGAACATTACGAGCTCACCTAAACAAGTAAATGTTATCTGCCATGACGGCAGGGGGCAAGTCTTCAAACTGGACAACTTGCGCATGCCTAACCCCAACGGTACCCGGTTTTCCACGCGGATGGTCACCCACCAAGTACTAGTCAGGCCCAACGCTGCTTAACTTCGTTGAACGGGTGGGAACCGGTGTTACGAACGTGAAAAGGCTATTGGCAGCAGCTCAGCTGACAAGCCAGTACTAGACAAAGAAGGGAAACTGAAAGGTGAAATAAAAATATATGAAGGCTATACAAGGGAAATGAACTTAAGAGAAGAAGAAGTAAATGAAGATAAGGTAGCAGGTATGATACCGTGAGAATAATCTGACAGAGTACTGAAAGAACTAAGTCGAAACAAGGCCAGTGGAATATACAACATTTCCTCAATTGAGATCCTTAAGACAAGCAACCATGATAGAACTATTACAAATGGCGTGCACGATATATGACACACTCTTAGAATTCAAGAAGAATATAACAAGTCCAATTCCAAAACAAGGCAGATGCTGATAAGTGGTGAATATTAGAGAACCATCGGTTTAAAAAGTCGTAGTTCCAAAATACTGACACGGATTGTAATTTGTTCAGCTTTCAAATGGTTCAAATGGATCTGAGCACTATGGGACTTAACATCTATGGTCATCAGTCCCCTAGAACTTAGAACTACTTAAACCTAACTAACCTAAGGACATCACACAACACCCAGCCATCACGAGGCAGAGAAAATTCCTGACCCCGCCGGGAATCGAATGCGGGAACCCGAGCGTGGGAAGCGAGAACGCTACCGCACGACCACGAGATGCGGGCTGTTCAGCTTTGATCTTGCACTTGGTAACTAGTAAATTAAGATCAGAGATCACATCTGCTCCTAAAAACATTTTAAATTTGAAGAACTAGTTTCTAAATCTTTGTTATTACATAATTTATCTAGAATTTCCAGTTTTCATTCGTGTTTCAGTGTGAGAAATCAATGTTGAAAGCCTTTTCCTATCACGAAAAATACTGAATTTTCAACACCAACACTTGAAAAAGTTGGAGAATGATGGTGGGGGACATAAATCGTATTCTTCGTAATTCATGGTTCCCGTGAAGTCCAAATGTTTCGACTTCTTTTCCAACGGTAGTCGTAATTCTCTATAGAGTCTCCTACATTTATACCGCCGGTACGATCAAGAACAGTAGTGGGAAACAATTTTTGTGACGTCCTGACAAGCGTTAAGAAAACTCGTTGCTAGAGGTCACTGGAAAAAAACTGCGTACTTTCGTAGCAAAGGGTGCCTACAGATCTTCATTATTCTTACTACTGTTCTTTATATTAGTTTCTTTCCAACATTACTAAGAGACAAAACTGAAGTGTTAGTCTTAATGTAGGTTCGCAATGAAAGAACTTAATCATGGTAATTACTTCCATAAATATAAGATTCTACTATGAACAGTGTTCAGTGTTCGTAACATATTTTACTATGTGCAACTGTCTGTTCTACTCCTAGTAACAATATCTATCCTGGATATAGATAGAACTTTCACAGAATAATGGCTCCCACTAATTGATTCAAATTGTGAAATGAGAGATACGATTAGTTATTCGAACCCTATTACAATATTATGACGAATGTCTGCAAATAATCACTTCGTCTTCTTGCTTGCTGGCAGCGAAAAACAGCATGCCCTTGAAACTAACAACACATTCAAGCGTATCTCCCTTCCTTCACTCGGGCAGAAAATGTCGCATTTTGAACGCCCTTTGCTCAGGTCGTTGTCCTACAACACCTGTTCGGCAACAAAGAATTTCTATCGGCTGCGTTTTAAGAAACCGTTACTTGATTTTCCTACCAAAGAAATGGTTTGAGAGATTACCTGTCTCCGTTTCAACTGCAAATGCAGCTATTCTGACACAGGATACAATAAGTAGGGAGTAGTGACTGGATTATACTCAAATACCTACGAGGACATTTCACCTGATTTCAGACTGACTATCTCAAAATTTTTTCTCAAATTAATTAGCCTGTCGCACGAATCGAACACATTTAGGAACTGTTCGCTAACCTTTTTGGTAATGTGCTTCTTGCTCCGTCTACAGTCGTGTTTGTAGCCAGGCTTCAAACCGCTGCCAGCCATTCTATCTTGTGCCAGTCTCTTGATCCCTGCATACCCATTCGTTATTCTTATTTATTGCTCTTGCTTCTCTCGTCTGCCGCGCGGATTGGCAGCGCGGTTTGAGGCGCAATGTGCAGCCAGAGGTTCGAGTCTTCAAAAAAGTAGAGTGTAAGTCTAGGGACCGATGGCCTCAGCAGTTTGGTCCCTTAGGAATTCACACACATTTTTTTCTCCTGTTCACTTTCCACTGCTTCGTCTGTATTGCAGGCACAATCCATGTTCATTTTAGTTATGCTGACAAAATTACAGCAGCACTTGTCAATTTGAAACTGTTGATTGTACACTAATCTAAAAAAATAGACAATATGGAAAGACGACGTCAGATTTTCATCTGATCTCGGCATATGCCATCTGGGAGACAGATGTAATGATAATGGCTTCATCGTCGTCCGCCAACATATAGCGTAGTGGCATAGCTACCAGGGCGCCATCTGTGTCTGCTCTTTAATGTTCAGACAGAAGGCTACATCTAAATCTACATTTATACTCCGCAAGCCACCCAACGGTGTGTGGCGGAGGGCACTTTACGTACCACTGTCATTACCTCCCTTTCCTGTTCCAGTCGCGTATGGTTCGCGGGAAGAACGAGTGCCGGAAAGCCTCCGTGCGCTCTCGAATCTATCTAATTTTACATTCGTGATCTCCTCTGGAGGTATAAGTAAGGGGAAGCAATATATTCGCTACCTCATCCAGAAACGCACCCTCTCGAAACCTGGCGAGCAAGCTACACCGCGATGCAGAGCGCCTCTCTTGCAGAGTCTGCCACTTGAGTTTGTTAAACATCTCCGTAACGCTATCACGCTTACCAGATAACCCTGTGACGAAACGCGCCGCTCTTCTTTGGATCTTTTCTATCTCCTCTGTCAACCCGACCTGGTAAGGATCCCACACTGATGAGGAATACTCAAGTATAGGTCGAACGAGTGTTTTGTAAGCCACCTGCTTTGTTGATGGACTACATTTTATAAGGACTCTCCCAATGAATCTCAACCTGGCACCCGCGTTACCAACAATTAATTTTATATGACCATTCCACTTCAAATCGTTCCGTACGCATACTCCCAGATATTTTACAGAAGCATTTACATCTACATCCATACTCCGCAAGCCACCTGACGGTGTGTGGTGGAGGGTACTTGGAGTACCCCTATCGGTTCTCCCTTCCATTCCAGTCTCCTATTGTTCGTGGAAAGAATGATTGTCGATATGCCTCGGTGTGGGCTCTAATGTCTCTGATTTTATCCTCATGGTCTCTGCGCGAGATATACGTAGGAGGGAGCAATATACTGCTTGACTCGTTGGTGAAGGTATGTTCTCGAAACTTCAACAAAAGCCCGTACCGAGCTACTGAGCGTCTCTTCTGCAGAGTCTTCCACTGGAGTTTATCTATCATCTCCGTAACGCTTTCGCGATTACTAAATGATCCTGTAACGAAGCGCGCTGCTCTCCGTTGGATCTTCTCTCTCTCTTCTATGAACCCTACCTGGTACGGATCCCACACCAGTGAGCTATATTCAAGCAGTGGGCGAACAAGTGTACTGTATCCTACTTCCTTTGTTTTCAGATTGCATTTCCTTAGGATTCTTCCAATGAATCTCAGTCTGGCATCCGCTTTACCGACGATCAACATTATATGATCATTCCATTTTAAATCACTCCTAATACCTACTCCCAGATAACTCTCGGAATGAACTGCTTCCAGTTGCTGACCTACTATATTGTAGCTAAATGATAAAGGATCTTTCTTTCTATGTATATGTAGCACATTACACTTGTCTACATTGAGATTCAATTGCCATTCCCTGCACCATGCATCAATTCGTTGCAGATCCTCCTGCATTTCCGGACGATTTTCCATTGTTACAACCTCTCGATATACCACAGCATCATCCGCAAAAAGCCTCAGTGATTTTCCGATGTTATCGACAAGGTCATTTATGTATATTGTGAATAGCAACGATCCTACGACACTCCCCTGCGGCACACCTGAAATCACTCTTACTTCGGAAGACTTCTCTCCATTGAGAATGACATGCTGCGTTCTCTTATCTAGGAACTCTTCAATCCAATCACACAATTGGTCTGATAGTCCATATGCTCTTACTTTGTTCATTAAACGACTGTGGGGAACTGTAGGAACTATATCTAAGCCCTTGCGGAAGTCAAGAAACACGGCATCTACCTGGAAACCCGTGTCTATGGCCCTCTGAGTCTCGTGGAGAAATAGCGCGAGCTGGGTTTCACAGAGTAGATTTCTAGTCTCCAGAAAAATCATTATACTCGAACATAATACGTGTTCCAAAATTCTGCAACTGATCGACCTTAGAGATATAGGTCTATAGTTACGCACATCTGTTCGACGTCACTTCTTGAAAACGGGGATGACCTGTGCCCTTTTCCAATCCTTTGGAACGCTACGCTCTTCTAGAGACCTACGGTACATCGCTGCAAGAAGGGGGCCAAGTTCCTTAACATAGAATCATACAATAAAGGATTCTTTTTTCTATGTATTCGCAATACATTACAGTTGTCTATGTTAAGGGTCAGTTATCACTCCCTGCACCAAGTGCCCATCCGTTGCAGGTCTTCCTGCATTTTGCTGCAATTTTCTAATGCTGCAACTTCTCTGTATACTACAACATCATCCGCGAAAAGCCGCATGGAACTTCCGACACTATCTACTAGGTCATTTATATATAATGTGAAAAGCAATGGTCCCATAACACTCCCCTGTGGCACGCCAGATGTAACTTTAACGTCTGTAGTCGTCTCTCCATTGATAACAACATGCTGTGTTCTGTTTGCTAAAAACTCTTCAATACAGCCACACAGCTGGTCTGATATTCGGTAGCCGGCCGGGGTGGCCAAGCGGTTAAAGGCGCTACAGTCTGGAACCGCGCGACCGCTACGGTCACAGGTTAGAATCCTGCCTCGGGCATGGATGTGTGTGATGTCCTTAGGTTAGTTAGGTTTAAGTAGTTCTAAGTTCTAGGGGACTGATGACCACAGATGTTAAGTCCCATTGTGCTCAGAGCCATTTGAACCATTTGATATTCCGTGGGCTCTTACTTTGTTTATCAGGCGACAGTGCGGAACTGTATCGAACGCCACCCGGAAGTCAAGGAAAATAGCATCTACCTGGGAACCTGTATCTAATATTTTCTGGGTCTCACACGATCGCTGTTTCCGGAATCCATGTTGATTCCTACAGAGTAGATTCTGGGTTTCCAGAAATGACATGATACGCGAGCAAAAAACATGTTCTAAAATTCTTTTTTTTTTTTTTTGGTCATCAGTCTACTGACTGGTTTGATGCGGCCCGCCACGAATTCCTTTCCTGTGCTAACCTCTTCATCTCAGAGTAGCACTTGCAACCTACGACCTCAATTATTTGCTTGACGTATTCCAATCTCTGTCTTCCTCTACAGTTTTTGCCCTCTACAGCTCCCTCTAGTACCATGGAAGTCATTCCCTCATGTCTTATCAGATGTCCTATCATTCTGTCCCTTCTCCTTATCAGTGTTTTCCACATATTCCTTTCCTCTCCGATTCTGCGTAGAACCTCCTCATTCCCTACCTTATCAGTCCACCTAATTTTCAACATTCGTCTATAGCACCAAATCTCAAATGCTTCGATTCTCTGGTTTTCCAACAGTCCATGTTTCACTGCCATACAATGCGGTACTCCAGACGTACATCCTCAGAAATGTCTTCCTCAAATTAAGGCCGGTATTTGATATTAGTAGACTTCTCTTGGCCAGAAATGCCTTTTTTGATGTCCTCCTTGCTCCGTCCGTCATTGGTTATTTTACTGCCTAGGTAGCAGAATTCCTTAACTTCATCGAATTCGTGACCATCAATCCTGATGTTAAGTTTCTCGCTGTTCTCATTTCTACTACTTCTCACTACCTTCGTCTTTCTCCGATTTACTCTCAAACCATACTGTGTACTCATTAGACTGTTCATTCCGTTCAGCAGATCATTTAATTCTTCTTCACTTTCACTCAGGATAGCAATGTCATCAGCGAATCGTATCATTGGTATCCTTTCACCTTGTATTTTAATTCCACTCCTGAACCGTTCTTATATTTCCATCATTGCTTCCTCGACGTACAGATTGAAGAGTAGGGGCGAAAGGCTGCAGCCTTGTCTTACACCCTTCTTAATACGAGCACTTCGTTCTTGATCGTCCACTCTTATTATTCCCTCTTGGTTGTTGTACATACTGTATATGACCCGTCTCTCCCTATAGCTTACCCCAACTTTTTTCAGAATCTCGAACAGCTTGTACCATTTTATATTGTCGAACGCTTTTTCCAGGTCGACAAATCCTATGAAAGTGTCTTGATTTTTCTGTAGCCTTGCTTCCATTATTAGCCGTAACGTCAGAATTGCCTCTCTCGTCCCTTTACTTTTCCTAAAGCCAAACTGATCGTCACCATTCTTCTGTATATTATTCTTGTAAGCAGCTTCGATGCATGAGCTGTTAAGCTGATTGTGCGATAATTCTCGCACTTGTCAGCTCTTGCCGTCTTCGGAATTGTGTGAATGATGCTTTTCCGAAAGTCAGATGGTATATCGCCAGACTCATATATTCTACACACCAACGTGAATAGTCGTTTTGTTGCCACTTCCCCCAATGATTTTAGAAATTCTGATGGAATGTTATCTATCCCTTCTGCCTTATTTGACCGTAAGTCCTCCAAAGCTCTTTTAAATTCAGATTCTAATACTGGATCCCCTATCTCTTCTAAATCCTGTTTCTTCTTCTATCACATCAGACAAATCTTCACCCTCATAGAGGCTTTCAACGTATTCTTTCCACCTATCTGCTCTCTCCTCTGCATTTAACAGTGGAATTCCCGTTGCACTCTTAATGTTACCACCGTTGCTTTTAATGTCACCAAAGGTTGTTTTGACTTTCCTGTATGCTGAGTCTGTCCTTCCGACGATCATATCTTTTTCGATGTCTTCACATTTTTCCTGCAGCCATTTCGTCTTAGCTTCCCTGCACTTCCTATTTATTTCATTCCTCAGCGACTTGTATTTCTGTATTCCTGATCTTCCTTCCCAACTTCTGTGGTGGCCCTTTTTAGAGATGTCCATTCCTCTTCAACTGTATTGCCAACTGCGCTATTCCTTATTGCTGTATCTATAGCGTCAGAGAACTTCAAACGTATCTCGTCATTCCTTAGTACTTCCGTATCCCACTTCTTTGCGTATTGATTCTTCCTGCCTAATGTCTTGAACTTCAGCCTACTCTTCATCACTACTATATTGTGATCTGAGTCTATATCTGCTCCTGGGTACGCCTTGCAATCCAGTATCTGATTTCGGAATCTCTGTCTGACCATGATGTAATCTAATTGAAATCTTCCCGTATCTCCCGGCCTTTTCCAAGTATACCTTCTCCTCTTGTGATTCTTGAACAGGGTATTCGCTATTACCAGCTGAAACTTGTTACAGAACTCAATTAGTCTTTCTCCTCTTTCATTCCTTGTCCCAAGCCCATATTCTCCCGTAACCTTTTCTTCTACTCCTTTCCCTACAACTGCATTCCAGTCGCCCATGACTATTAGATTTTCGTCCCCCTTTACATACTGCATTACCCTTTCAATATCCTCATACACTTTCTCTATCTGTTCATCTTCAGCTTGCGACGTCGGCATGTATACCTGAACTATCGTTGTCGGTGTTGGTCTGCTGTCGATTCTGATTAGAACAACCCGGTCACTGAACTGTTCACAGTAACACACCCTCTGCCCTACCTTCCCATTCATAACGAATCCTACACCTGTTATACCATTTTCTGCTGCTGTTGATATTACCCGATAATCATCTGACCAGAAATCCTTGTCTTCCTTCACTTCACTGACCCCTACTATATCTAGATTGAGCCTTTGCATTTCCCTTCTGACATTCCACGCCCTACTCGTAGAACGTTATCCTTTCGTTGATTATTCAATCTTTTTCTCATGGTAAGCTCCCCCGTGGAGGTCCCCTCCCGGAGATCCGAATGGGGGACTATTCCGGAATCTTTTGCCAATGGAGAGATCATCATGACACTTCTTGAATTACAGGCCACATGTCCTGTGGATACACGTTACGTGTCTTTAATGCAGTGGTTTCCATTGCCTTCTGCATCCTCATGTCGTTGATCATTGCTGATTCTTCCGCCTTTAGGGGCAATTTCCCACCCCTAGGACAAGAGAGTGTCCTGAACCTCTATCCGCTCCTCCGCCCTCTTTGACAAGGCCGTTGGCATAGAATGAGGCTGACTTCTTATGTCTACAACAGATCAATGTCAGAGAAATGGGCCAATGGTTTTGCGCATCTGCTCGACGACCCTTCTTGAAAACTGGGACTACCTGTGCTCTTTTCCAATCATTTGGAACCTTCCGTTCCTCTAGAGACTTGCGGTACACGGCTGTTAGAAGGGGGGCAAGTTCTTTCGCTTACTGTGTGTGGAATCGAATTGGTATCCCGTCAGGTAAAGTGGACTTCCCTCTGTTGAGTGATTTCAGTTGCTTTTCTATTCCTTGGACACTTATTTCGATGTAAGTCATTTTTTCGTTCGTGCGAGGATTTAGAGAAGGAACTGCAGTGCGGTCTTTGTCTGTGAAACAGCTTTGGAAAAAGGTGTTTAGTATTTCAGCTTTACGTGTGTCATCCTCTGTTTCAATGCGATTATCATCCCAGAATGTCTGGATATGCTGTTTAGGTCCTAGGATTTTCTGTCAAGTTGGTACATGGAATTTTACTTTCGAATTCACTGAACGCTTCACGCATAGCCCCCCTTACGCTAACTTTGGCATCGTTTAGCTTCTGTTTGTCTGAGTGGTTTTGGCTGCGTTTAAATTTGCAGTGAAGGTCTCTTTGCTTTCGCAGTAGTTTCCTAACTTTGTTGTTGAACAACGGTGGATTTTTCCCGTCCCTCACAGTTTTACTCGGCACGTACCTGTCTAAAAGGCATTTTACGATTGCCTTGAACTTTTTCCATAAACACTCAACATTGTCAGTGTCGGAACAAAAATTTTCGTTAAAATGTAGCCGTGACTGTACTTGAACTCGCAACATCTTAGTGCGCGACGCTTACCGTGACAAGTTGGGTGTGCGGCGTTACTTGTGCTACGACGCTGGTATCGGTGGTCACGTGAATATTCCCACATCCGTAGACGAGGTTCTGGACCTACACTAAGCGCAAACGCTCGCCAGGGCCGTTGTATTGTAACAGCAGCAGTGGGAGATCGTACACCTATCACAGCGCAGATAAGAGGGCTTTTGATTCCAGACGTGTCGACACGAACTGTTGCGAAACGGTTATTAGCGGTGGAACTAAGGTGATGCACACCTCTAACCTGTATTCCAGTCAAGACACAGCACGACGATCACAGGTCAGCTGGTTCCGTCAGAGGATCACTTGTAAGACGGAATGCCACGCCGTGGTGTTCAGCTGTGAAAGCAAATTCTTTCTCACGCAAGTGATGACCGTTCGCACCTACGACGTAGACCTGGTGAGCACTGTATGATAGAGTGCATTCATCCAAGACACATTGGACCCATCACAGGCCTTATGCTCTGGGTTATGATAAGCTCTTTCTTCTTTGGTGTTTCTGGAGGGGTCGCTAACGAGTGCTCGGTACGTGCAGAATGTTGTTAGACTCCTTCTTTTGCCATTCTTCTAACAGGAAGGTGATGTGTTGTTCCAACAGCATAATCCACGCCCACACACTGCCCATGAAACTCAAATTGTTCTGCAAGATGAGCAGCAATTTCCCTGGCCGGCACGATGTCCGATAGGAGAGAAATGGCTCGTGCGACTCGTCGACTAACAAGTATTAGAGAAATACGTGAACAGATGGAGGTGGCGCGGCATAACGCATCCTAGCACAGTATTCAGCATCTGAACGATCGAGTGGATGCCAGAGTCAGTGAATGCAGTGCCGCTTGTGGAGGCTACACCACCTACTAAAATGGGTGTTTCAGCATGAGTGGGTACCTGGGACCACAGAACTGCTTGTGCTTTTGATCTGTAAATGTAACCATTTCATGTACTCCTTGCGCACTGTTGGAACAATAACCCTTGAGTGAATTGGAAACCTCTAAAAGGGTGTACTAATTTTTTTCCAGCAATGTATCTAAATCTTGTTCTTAATCCACACCCACTCCCACAGCGTACATAATTGCATTATGAACCCTAAACAACGTACATAATTACACTTGTAAACCACAGATGGTCTGAAACTGATTTTTATTGTCAGCAGCAAAAACCACTAAGAAACAAATATATTAGAAAGTCAATGCGAAAATTCCGAGATCCTTAAAAAGTCTGCTGCAGTACAATTACCTGCTTAACATGATATTCTTACTGAATAAATACTTCATTTATTTTAGGTGCACTGTCCCAGAAGCAAGTCCAATGAGACGACAGAATGTGAAAATGTGCAGAATAAATTAACACTCTTGTCTTCAGGTCAACGTAATGAGAGACGCTTTTAAGGTCAAAACACACTGAACTGAGCTTTTTGATTAGTTTATCTGTGTGATCACTCCATTGTAACTTGTCATACGATTTGACCAAAACAAATTTTACATAGTGCGTTTCTTTTAGTGTATGACCATTAGGGTGTGCTTCTAGCGTTACCAGACCACTTATGGCTGTCTGAAATCGGACAGTATGAGTTTCTGTGAGATTAGGACTTAAAACAGTTACCGGTCAACCGCTTGGAGACCTACTCAGTAATATTCTAAGCTCTGTCAGCTACGGTTGGCTTTCAGCCCTTGATTAGTGTGCCTGTGTCATCAATAAAAAATGGCTCAGAGCACTATGGGACTGAACATCTGAGGTCATCAGTCCCCTAGAACTTAGAACTACTCAAACCTAACTAACCTAAGGACATCACACACGTCCATGCCCGTGGTAGGATTCGAACCTGCGACCGTAGCGGTTCGCACGGTTCCAGACTGAAGCGCCTAGAACCGCTCGGCCACACTGGCCGGCTTATCAATAAACGTAACAGCTTCGTAGTGTCCTTTAAAATCATTAGAAGATTATCTATGTAAGTTAAGAACGAGAGTGAGCCTAGTATCGACCCATTTGGCATCCCTCACTTCATATTATCTCATTTTGAGGTTAGTTTCATTCCTGTGAGAAGAGACTTTCAACGGGACCTCCGCTTTGTTATGAAGATAAGGCTCCATCATTGCAAGAGTGCTGCCATTAAGTCATTAATACCATGACACTTTAGTCTGATATGTATAAGTTTGTGAACCACACAATAAAAGTCTTTGATAAGATCACAAAATTTACCAACGGATCTTTTTTTTTTTTTACCTGCTATCAATTCAATTTCGAGCTCTTGTATTGGCTTCTCTGTGGAGAATCCTTTACGAAAGTTAAACTGAGAGACTGTAAACATCTTGTGCTCAGCTAAACGAGTCAGTATTGCATGATACACCGCTTTCGCAAACCCTTTTGAAAATACTGAAAGGAGCGAAATAGATTTGTAATTAAATGTGTTTTGCTTGTCTCTCTATTTATAGATGGCTCTTACTACTGCATATTTAAGTCTTGCAAGGAGTGTGACCTGGTTACAAGTATAGCTTAAGGATAACCTTATCAAGAAGCACAAGATTTTAATATACTGATAAAGACACCGCCATAGCCGACAAAATTATTGTTTTTAAGACACCTTTGTAGTAATCTTTTTAGTGGTGGCATTTTTGAAGCTAAAGTATATTGGTGATGCATGTAGCGTCTGCACAAGTAATTTTAATGCGTATGTACTTGGTTGTTTATTACTCGATGTATTGTTTGCTGCCACTATGAGAAAGTAATTATGGGATTTGCTGGCCAATGATTTGGAAACGTTGTTTTTACTACAGCTATTTCCTGGGGACTCTGTTTCATTTGGATCGGTACTTTCAACAATGACTTCTTACACAAATCGTTCCGCAAGGCTGACTGTATTTCATAAATCCTCCTTACGAAACTGGTTGTAAATAAGATTCTGTGTCAATCTCGGTTCTTAGAACTGAAAGCCAAATTATGTTATGTGCTACGACCACACTCTGTCTTGGTTCCAATTTCCACCCTAAGAGACGGAAGTTCAGTCAACGACCATATTGTATAGTGAGGACTGTTATCCACATGTTATAATGTGAAGTGGAAATTCCAAAAGCCCTGATTACTATTAATTCGAGATTCTGTGGGTACTAATTGTTCACAGGTAAATTTTCTCGTCGTCATTTTGCTGCTTTGATAACTGCCCAACAAGTCAAGTCCTTTTATAAGATGACGGTTTTAGTTGTAAAAATTTTTATCACTGTCAGAGTATAAGTAAGAAGATTTGTAAACTGAAGCACCAATGCAATATTTGAATTTTATTTCCGGTGCATTAGCGACATCAGCGCAGTAACTACGGTGGCGACTTGGACTAACAACTGGTGTGCGTTCGACCGATCAGACGCAAGCATGCTGTGTCAAGCAGTGGACGTGCAGCCGGAGTGTGTCTCAACTTTGTCGTTCCATTGTGATTTTTGAAACAACATCTATAAATCAAATATTCAAGATCTTCTCCAGAATATTATAAAGAAGATCAAAATGTGTGTGAAGTTTCCCCCGCACACTTTGACTGCCAAACTAAAACAACGACACGATGACACCCACCGAGACTTGATTGGAATGTAAAGGGAAGACAGTTCATTGCTGGAAAAAATCATAGCCGATGGCGAGACTTAGTGTTGTCACTAACCTACCACAAAACTAGAAACTGCAGAAAATCACAAGAAGGGCCAACGCTCTGACGATATAAGCGACATTCAAGCCAACGCGACGCACGAGTTAAACAATATCCAAAAGAAAATTTTTTCTGAGAGTTTAATATGGTTTTATGAAATTTGTGTACGCTGGACCCATGTGTGTGTGGGGGGAGACGATTAGACCACCTGAAGTGTAAAAACCATTACCTTAGCATTCATTTTTTTCTTAACCCAGTGTCGAAGAAGATAAACCCCGGATGTAGATATTTCAGAAACTTATATTATTGATTAAGTGTCGGGTTTTTGGTACGTAGCAGTACGACGTTTAGTCCAACTTACCTCTCGATATTACATCTACATCTACATCGACATTTATACTCCGCAAGCCACCCAAGGGTGTGTGGCGGAGGGCACTTTACGTGCCACTGTCATTACCTCCCTTTCCTGTTCCAGTCGCGGGAAGGACGACTGTCTGAAAGCCTCCGTGCGCGCTCTAATCTCTCTAATTTTACATTCGTGATCTCCTCGGGAGGTATAAGTAGGGGGAAGCAATATATTCGATACCTCATCCAGAAACGCACCCTCTCGAAACCTGGCGAGCAAGCTACACCGCGATGCAGAGCGCCTCTCTTGCAGAGTCTGCCACTTGAGTTTGCTAAACATCTCCGTAACGCTATCACGGTTACCAAATAACCCTGTGACAAAACGCGCCGCTCTTCTTTGGATCTTCTCTATCTCCTCCGTCAACCCGATCTGGTACGGATCCCACACTGATGAGCAATACTCAAGTATAGGTCGAACGAGTGTTTTGTAAGCCACCTCCTTTGTTGATGGACTACATTTTCTAAGGACTCTCCCAATGAATCTCACCCTGGTACCCGCCTTACCAACAATTAATTTTATATGATCATTCCACTTCAAATCGTTCCGCACGCATGCTCCCAGATATTTCACAGAAGTAACTGCTACCAGTGTTTGTTCCGCTATCATATAATCATACAATAAAGGATCCTTCTTTCTATGTATTCGCAATACATTACATTTGTCTATGTTGAGGGTCAGTTGCCACTCCCTGCACCAAGTGCCTATCCGCTGCAGATCTTCCTGCATTTCGCTACAATTTTCTAATGCACAGTAAAAATTAACTTCTTTTAAAATGTTAGTGAAGTTAGCTTATACCTGCGGTACTGGTCTGATGGCATTCAGCCATCTACGTGGGGGACGTTCATCTCCTGGAGAGCGCCAGCTATATCTGTCGCTTCTCAGAAGGTGCGACTGTTACACACGCCGCTCGAAACGACGCGTAGCCAGAAAAGAAAAGAAACATTATTCGACGAATCTGCTGTCGGGTTGAAGTGCTTATTTTATCCGCCCGCCTACATGTTGCCAACGTTGTTTCGAATACGTTACAGAAGTTTCGCTGGGAAGCCCTTGTCCCGATCTCTCCCCTTGCGATTTGCATATTTTTGGAGCCGTGACCAAAGACGTTCGTGGCCAAAGACATTCGTAGATTTGCTTCAGACGAACGCCCACAATCATAGTTCCGTAGGCAACCGCAAATATTTTTCCAAAGAGACGTTGACCGTCTTGTTTCAGAGTGGGATAAATGTATTAACAGTTATGGTGATTACTTTCGAAATAATAAACAGTTTACTTACTATTCCCACCTCATTTTCATTTAACTGCTCCTTATAGTTCAATGATATAAACTTACAATAACTAAGATGACTGGATATGCCACTTTGTTCCATTATTTACGATAGTGCAGCCCTCTTCACATACTGAGATCTTTTTCAAACGCTGTAAATGTTATGTGAATTTCTGGCAGACATTCTCTCGTCTTTTCAATCAACTGCTGGAGTGTGAGACGAGCGTGAAAATCATGTTGTTGTTTCTACCACAATCGGATCCACTTTCTCAGCAATCTCTCTCTAACAATTTTGATGTATGGTTTATATCGTGACCATGCGACCTACGTGTTATCAAAACCATTTTGCTTTCAAGTGGAGATTAATGTTTTATGTTTTATCAGCTTCAACTACACCTACATACGTACTGCGCAAGCCACGGAATAGTGCGTGGCGGAGGATACCCTGCACTACTCTTGTTCCAGTCACAAACAGAGCGAGGGAAAAATGACTGTCTACATATCGGTGCATGAGCCCTAGTTTATCATATCTTATCTTCGTGGGCCTTACACGAAATGTACGTTGGTGGCAGTAGAATCTGTAATCAGCTTCAAATGCCGGTTTTCCAAATTTTCTCAATAGTGTTTCGCGAAGAGAACGTCCCCTTTCCTCCAAGATTTCCCATTTTAGTTCACGAAGCATCTCATAAATAGAGGCGTGTTGTTGGAATAGACCGGTCACAAACCTAACACCGGCCTCACACTTGTTCTGACGTCTTCCTTTAATCCTAAGCACTTGCCCAATCTGAAGAATGGGTGGCACTAGCGTCGTACATAAGGTATCCTTTACCGATGAACGACACTTTCCTAAAAATCTCCCAATAAACTGAAGTCGACCATTCACCTTTCTTACCACAATCGATCGATTTCATATCACTTCGTTAGGTTACGTCCAGATATTTAAAAGAAGCGATTGTGTCAAGCAGCAAACTAGTAATGCTGTATTCGAACA
The DNA here is from genome assembly GCF_021461395.2 of Schistocerca americana. Classification (NCBI taxonomy): domain Eukaryota; kingdom Metazoa; phylum Arthropoda; class Insecta; order Orthoptera; family Acrididae; genus Schistocerca; species Schistocerca americana. The sequence continues at coordinate 806,149,092 of NC_060119.1, forward strand.
TAACGTGTTTTTTTTCCCTATTAATCTGCATTAACTTACATTTTTTGTACATTTAGGGCTAGCTACTATTCATCATACAAAGTACAAATTTTGCCTAAATCATCTTGTATCCTCGTTCAGTCAGTGAAGTTCGACACCTTCCCGTACACCGCAGCATCACCAGCAAACAACTACAGATTACTGCCCACCCTGTTTCGCCAGATCATTCATGCATGTAGAAAATAATAGCGGTGTCGTAACGCTTCCCAGGGGCACTCCTGACGATAACCTTGTCTCGAATGATCACTCGCCGTTGAGGACAACATGCTGGGTTGAATCACTCACATATCTGGGACCTATTCCATATGCTCATACCTAACAGTCTGCAGTGGGGCACGTGTCAAATGCTTTCCGGGAATCTAGAAATATGGAATCTGCCTGTTGCCCTTCAGCTACAGTTCGCAGTATATCATGTGAGAAAAATGCCAGCTGAGTTTCGCACGAGCGATATTTTCTAAAACCGTTCTGATTCATGGACATAAGCTTTTCGGTCTCTCGAAATTTATTATACTCAGAATATGTTCTAGAATTCTGCAGCAGACAGATTATAAAGATACTGGTCTCGGCCTAGCTTCGCAACTGTTATCCTTCCTCCAACAACGTACAGTTATGTCATATTGTAAATTATCCATGCGTTTTCGTTTACCTCTCTATTTACGTTGACTTCCCTCAACTTCATCTACTGATCTTACGCTATTGATTCGAGCCCTGTCTCTGACCAGTCAACTCCTTTTCCACATTTTATTCAGTCTGAACTGCTGCCGAACATGTACGCTAGATGGAATTACTGACACTAGACAAGACTGTAGTGGGGAAATTTCTTAACACAATGATAATAGGACTGACATTTCTTAAATCCATGTATTATTCTGTAAGCACACCGGATAAGAGCATAGTCGACTCTCTCTCCTCCACCCCCCCCCCCCCCCCCACCACCCCAGGAGAAGTAACGCTAACACTATGAAACACCGCCTGTAGCTCTGAAAATGGCCTCAGTTCGACTAGGAAGAGAGTCCACAGGTTTCTTCAGCTATACCGTACCCAGCTGAAGTCATTCATTAGTGACTAGATCCTATACGTATACCATATTTGGGGGGTGTTTATTGTCTCGTGTCACCCGCTGTTCCAAAATGACGTCCGCTGTATTCACAGGACTGCACGGATATGATGCTGGTTAGAGAACGCTCAGTCATCTCCTACCTCTCAAGGACGACAGTGAAAATTCAGAGTGAAACTCATTCTGGAAACCATCCTCCAGGCTGTGGTCGAGCTGTGTTTCTGCAATATCCTTCCTTCTGGCAGAGGTAGTAGCGCAAATATCGCAGTAGAGATTCTGTGAAGTTTGAAAGGTAGGAGATGAGCACCGGTGCGGCACACGGTTCTAACTTGCCACCAAGTTTCACATGAGTGACCACTACTCCGCAGAGTGAAAATTCATAATATTTTGTTTATTACTTATTGTAGCCAATTTTCTTCAGAACAACAATGGACCGTCGCATTTGGAATTAAATTTATGTGACTCTTTATGATAATCTACTACTTTTTCCTTCTTTCTGTTATGAGTGTTAAACAAACTTTACAGTGCCTATCGTAGTATTTTTCCAGACCTTTGTTCATTTGTGCTTCTGTCACTACAAAATTCAGATGCTACCTATAGTGGAGAGTCGCGCGTTATCACCCGACTTACAGTACCGGCCACTACTGTGATTTCTTTTCCGCCTCAAAATGACAGACGTGAACAGCTAGCAGAAGCAATCTTGCGTATCCGCGTGCAATGGAGACTGGAGTCAGACCTTTTCTTCCTCTCTTCAGTGCTTTATCTGCTCTGAATGGGTGATGATTTTGCTGTAACTCTTAGCACAGAGAAGATAATTTGAGGCTTGTGAAATCTGTGTTTAAGGTGAACATTAATTTCATTGCTTCATTTCATTTATCTGTGTTATGTAAGGAATGATATGTAACAAAGATTTCATAATACTTTCTATGAAGGGACCTACAATATTAATAGATCCTACTGCGTGTTTGTGGTACAGTATCATACGCCCGATTGTGTTTCTATATGGACCAGAAGCAATTTCCATTTTCAAATTATATTTTCTTCTTCTTGCTTCTTTTCAGATATGAATGGCAGAAAACGAAAAAAAAAAGTAAGAGGAAAATTGAAAGAAGACTGCATGAAAATGCTGAGCAAGGTAATGTCTAACGAAATGACCGCAAGGGAGGCAGCTGAAGATTTTTCAACAATTAGAAAAGAACAAGATCGCCACCGAAGAAAAGGGATTAAAACCGCAAAAAATAAAGTTTGCAAGAGAAGTGAAGAAAACTGAACTTAAATCGGTTGTTCAAAAATAAAATAAACACGCAAACGGTGACCATGGTAAGTTAATTTCGAAGCAACGAAGAAAACTGGTACTTACCGGAAATAATGGGTCAACAGATGAGACTGAAAAGTGCATTAAGTGTTTGGAGTCATTTAGAGAAGACTAAGTTCTGTGTACCAAGTGTAGGGGCTGGCTATATGTTGGACGTGTGTATTTTATTTGTGATCTCTGTAAAACAACGAACTGAACATTGCTAATCTGATCTGCAATAGTAAAAAGTTTCCATTCTTATGTGTTCTATTATTATTCAACAAGAATCAGTGCAGCGTATCATTGACAACCGATATTATCACAGAGAAGACAATATCCTATACTGCAAGACACTTTCTACAAGGCTTGTAATTGTAGCTCTTTTACTTTCGATGTAATTAAGTACTATAAACAACAAATGCAAATCCTTACACTCTGCTGTTCATAGAACATGTCTTGAGGTAAGACAATAGTATATTAATACTTCGATTAAGCACGACAGTCACACAGTAAGGTCAAAAAACTTAAGCCGGCCTATACTGCACGACTCTCTCCTTCTCCCCGCTACTCTACATGTAGTTCTGCTGCAGTGTCTTTTTCCACTCTCAGCCGAGTGTTGCTTCCTTGTGAAAAAAGACAGCCTTAGGTTGTCGTTATTTCATATTAGTTTGACTAATAGTAAAGTTATCTTTTTCAACGACTGCTATTAGTACTGTTATAACACATACACAATAACAAACAATACAACTAAGCAGTTTCAACATTTATTTGACAGAGAACCGGTAACTTTAATGTGTTTTTTTTTTTCTTCAGCCAATAGATGGAACCTTTTCTCTCGTTTGCAGCTCCAAGGGATATAAGCTCATTAATATAGTAAGACGTCTGTAGATGTGGTGCCGAAGGCTTCACAGCGTCGCAACAAAATTTGACCAGCTGGAATCTGTGCGGCCAGACACTGGCACAGTTGTCCACTATTGGAGATAATACAAACTGGTGGAACAGTCTACTAATATTCAAGGGCAAACGAAATATCCTATGACCCAGATTAATAATTTTATTAATTATAGAACCACGTTATCTTGCTACCTATTGAGTGTAGGCGTTAAACGTCCTGTCCTCTTGTAGGAAGTGAACACCTAAATTCCCATTGACGACATACCTTCCTATCATCGCCCGATTTTCCGATTTATTTAAACGGTGTGTCCCTAAGAAGTCTTCCAATAAGTAACATATGGGTGATTTTTGCGTTGCTAGCTTGGGTCTTACCTATGGCACTACTCATTCCAAGGAGTTTGCCGCAACTATTTTCTAGCGATTCTCGACTCTTGGTGAGCACTGAAAGTATCAAGTCCTGAGAATATGCATTTCCTGATCATTTTGCGCCAACCTTTTCATCTCTGAGTAGCACTTGCAATCTACTTACTCAATTGTTTGACGGATGTATTCTAATCTTTGTCTTCCTCCACGGTTTTTACCCTCTACACTTTACCCTGTACAGGATACCATGCGTTATCAAAAACTCCAGGTTTCTCTGTCGGTATACGTATTACATGCGAGGGCTATTTGGAAAGCGAGGAATGATCGATCGCGAAATGGAACCACTGTGAAAGCCCGACAAAGTTTTGCACACACACACACACACACACACACACAGATGTGTTGGGCAGTGTCTCTAGTACGCCTCTAGACAGTGTCACGTCGCTCTTCTCAGTTCTGAGTTCACAGTGATCAAGTAAGGAAATAGTGTCTCGCCATGTATGGGTGCCTGCGGAGAGATTTCGTTTGATTTCGCAACGTAACGGTCAGGCAGTTCCTTCTTCATGATAGTTCTCGGACGCGCACTGCAGGAGCAATGAAGACAGTCCTGCAGCGTTTTCGATGGGAAGTGTTGATCACCCTCTACATAGCACGGACTTGGCTCCTTCTGATTTTAATTTATGCCCAAATGAACGGCTGGCTATGAAGACAACATTTTGGCAGAGGGTCGAGCGGCAGTCCAGCATAGAAAACTGTCGGAAAGCGCAGGAGGCTGCCTTCTATGACATGGGCATTGGAAAGCTGGTACAGCGCTACGACAGACGTGTAAGTCGGAGCGGCGACTGTGTAGAGAAGTACGAGTAGTTGGGACGTGCAGTTAACTATTGCAAATAAAACAGTGTTGATTTTCATTGTGCTTTCCATTTCGCGACCTATCGTTCCTTACTTTTCGAATAGCCCACATATATTGCGGCTTAAGGGGCCCCGGAAAGGCCCAAAATCATGAAAAGTTCAATTTTTACTTTTTTGCGTTTTCTGAATCTGCAGACTATTACCTTTTAATAGATATATAATTTATTCCATTCCGAAGACTACAACTATTTTTAATTTTTTTTTGAAATGTGTTCTACATGGGCGTGACCCACTGTGGCGCTGTTAAACTGCTGTCAAATGGTGTTATTATTAACGTCCGTGTTCATCAGGTACATTTTAGTGATGTGAGATAAAGTATGTGTTGTGGCTAACCTGTGATGGTTCAATATATATCGCTGGTATGATTGTCGATTGTTTCATGTTTATTTACTCTGTCGTTATCTCGAAAATATTCGTAGTTAATTATGTTTCTTGAGTCTCTGTTTTGTTGAAGTATAATAATGAGTAAAAGTAAAGTTATTAGAAATCCTCTGAAGGCTTTTAAGAAAAGGAGAAATGTTGGAAAGCCAAAGGTATGTGTTATTACTGTAAACAATAGAGACGATAACCAAGTGAGTGAACCTAACCTCTCAAGTACACCTGCCCATAGCAGTCAAAGTGGGAAAGAAAATACTTCACAGAAGAAGCTTGGTTCAATGAGTGAAAACTACTAAAGGTTTTATGGGTGAATCGGATGTGAATGAAATATTTGATATGTCGGTTCTCAAAGGAATTTTTTCAAACTGTGTAAGATGTATTCACTGTAGTGAAGTTCACATCTACATCTACATCTACATTTATACTCCGCAAGCCACCCAACGGTGTGGGGCGGAGGGCACTTTACGTGCCACTGTCATTACCTCCCTTTCCTGTTCCAGTCGCGTATGGTTCGCGGGAAGAACGACTGTCTGAAAGCCTCCGTGCGCGCTCTAATCTCTCTAATTTTACATTCGTGATCTCCTCGGGAGCTATAAGTAGGGGGAAGCAATATATTCGATACCTCATCCAGAAACGCACCCTCTCGAAACCTGGCGAGCAAGCTACACCGCGATGCAGAGCGCCTCTCTTGCAGAGTCTGCCACTTGAGTTTATTAAACATCTCCGTAACGCTATCACGGTTACCAAATAACCCTGTGACGAAACGCGCCGCTCTTCTTTGGATCTTCTCTATCTCCTCCGTCAAACCGATCTGGTAGTTGGTCTGGAACTCTCCACAATAAAGCACGTAGAACTTGCTAGTGAAATACAACTGAAATGTGATAAGTGTTCATACATGACCACCTTTTGGAACAGTGTTGCAGTAACTGCAACTGAAGAAAATGGTAGCAAAATCTACGAACACAACAACGAGCGATGCTTGCTTTAGACAAGGAACGCCTTCGGGCTGCAGACAGGGCTGTAAAGAGTCTAGAAATACAAGCAAGAGTAAACAGGAGGAGGAACAAGAGGAAGCTGGAGGAGGAGATTGCAGAGGATGAAGATAATCCATCCTATGGACCTGGAATGCACTAAAAAGTTAATCCAATCTTTGTCGCTCGATTCCCAAAACTTTTATTTTCTCATACCAATTACATGTTTTCTAAGGATCTTCCAAACATATTTGTTTCAATCTTTCAGTAAATGTTACACAGTACCTTCTGCATAATTTAACACAGCCTTTTTCCAAAAAACTGTATATTTTTGAATATATAAATAAAAAATTGCAAAAAAATGTTGTGAATTTTCATTACAATTGAAAAAAAATCATCTTTAATAACTGAACTAAAATTTTGTAAAATCCCTGTGTTAAGTTGTAGCCCATATTCCAATAAATAATCTGTAAAAAGTTCAACTTCCTATCTCAAATACTTTGTGAGGAAAGATGTAATTTATAAGCGTTATTTTAACATTGCAAGTATAGGGCGTTCCGGAGCCCCTTAAGTGTATATTGAATTTCTCGCCTCATTAGTTGTATCCTACGTACAGTTCCGCTTTTTAAATCCACATTGGGCATTATTTAATTGAATCTGGTGACATCATCATCAATTGATTAGCACATTTTCCAAAACCTTGCCAGTAACTTTAATGGGTTGATGGTCTGGTACGATTTGCGATCTGCAGGATATTTATATTCCATTTTTTGTATAATGACCGCCCTTCCGTTTTCCAGAATTTTGGGAAATGCTCCTGATCATGCATTCATTAAATAATTTACTCATTTAAGAAACTATAGAGAGAGACTCAGTGACTGTACCAGCTCACCTGGTATGCCATCCTGACTAGGGGCTCCACTGTTTCCCACTTCGTGCATGGTTTCAGCCACTTCGATGTCCGCACTCGGGTATTTGTATAGTCATAAGTCTTTTCTCTCAGTTTTTTGTGTTATTCAGTGTCATTATTTTAGTCGTCATCTGAAAGGAGAACATGAAGGAGAGCTTCAGAGGACTCCTTCCAGTTTGTTGTCATTCGGCCTTCAGTTTGGATTGTAGAAAGAGAGCTGTACACTCTTGTGTAGTGTATGGTCCATGCGGCGAAAGGATAGCGATGTTCACACTTACATATGGCGGTAGTATCTCGTACAGACGGTATAAAATGGCAGCTCAGTGGCAGAGCTGTTATTTGTACTCAGGTGGTTCATGTGAGAAGGTTTCCGACGTGATTATGGCCGCACGACGGGAATTAACAGACTTCGAACGCGGAATGGTAGTTGCAGCTAGACGCATGAGTATTTCCATTTCGGAAATCGTTAGTGAACTTATTACTCCGAGATCCACGGTGCCGAGAACAACAAATTTCAGACATTACCTCTCACCACGAACAACGCAGTGGCCGACGGCCTTCACTTAACGACCGAGTGCAGCGACGTTTGCGTAGGGAAGTCAGGACTAACAGACAAGCAACACTGTGTGAAACAACCACAGAAATCAATGTGGGACGTACGACGAACGTATGCGTTAGCACAGTGCATTGAATTTGGCGTTAACGGGCTGTGGCAGCAGACAACCGACGGGAGTGCCATTGCTGCTAAAAGCACGACATCGTCTTTCCTGAGCTCGTGACCATATCGATTGAACCCTAGACGATTTTAAAGCCTTGACCTCGTCAGATGAGTCTCGAATTGAGTTTGTAATAGTTGATGGTAGGTCCGAGTGTGGTGCAAACCCTACGGAGACCCGGACCCAAGTTGTCAACAAGGTACTGTCTGTGTGAGCTGGTCTGGCTCCACAATGGTGTGGGCTATGTTTACATGCAATGGACTAGGTCCTCTGCTCCAACTGAACTGATCATTGATCGCAAATGGTTATGCTCGGCTACTTGGAGACCATTTGCATCCATTCATGGACTTCACGTTACGAAACAACGAGGAATTTATACGGATGACAACGCACCATGTCTCTGGGACACAGTTATTTGCGGTGTGTTTGAAGAACATTCTGCACAACTCGAGAGAATGATTTGACCACACAGATGGCCCGACATGGAGTCCTATCGGACATTCATAGTACATAATCGATAGGTCAATTCGTGCACAAAATCCTGCACAGGCAACAGTTTCGCAATTATGGACGGCTATAGAAACAGTATGCATCAATATGTCTGTACTGGACTTCGAACGACATTTTGAGTCCATGCCACGTCGAGTTGCTACACTACGTCAGGCAAAACGAGGTCCGGCACGATATTAGGAGGCATCCCACGACTTCTACCACCTCAGTGTAAGTAACCTTGGCACGGTCGCTTCACGCTTCCACCACCACCACAACCAATAACGTCACCCAGAAAAGAATGCCACAGACAATTTCATTTCCTTTACATATGCCTATACGGCAATGTTCCAGCAGCTCTATAGATGACTGTTGTTTTCATTCACGTAGCCAATGCAACCATTTGTTGAAAAATGGCAACAGTGCCGCCAGTTGTTCACGCCGTGCCGAATATATATGGGTGAGCAGTGCAACGGTGCTGTTGCAGAGGTGGACACATTTCGCTTTTAAACTGTCTATACTTGCCAGGCACCCAGACATGAAAGCCGCCTTATTTCATCGGCAGAACGCATAGGTTGGTTTACTCCCATCCCAGTCAATGTATGTCCAGATCAAGCAGTGTAAACCAGTCTTGCTTGCCTGTCCGTCTTCCCACTGTGCAACGTTACGTAGCAGTTTATTATGTAGGGTTTCACTGTAGTGTCATCAGTATGGTTCGGAAGTTGGTGAAAAGTCTTTTTCTTCGCAAGTATCACAAAGCTAGGCTCAATGAAGCATATATTGATTTTTGGTCATTGTAGGCCACAAAATACTGCATTTAGTTTGTCTGTTTTTTTCCTTTCGACGTATTTTTGGCTTCTTTATTTATTGTGATGTGCAATTGACCCTATCATCAGGACGCCGCTAAGACATGATGTCTGCGCTAAGTATAGCTATCCCTGAAAGTCGAGATACTTTGTACCTAAGATATATTTTATACTGTAGCACCATCTAAAGTAAGGATTTGGAAGTCGAATGTCTATAGCCTTAGTGTTTTTCATTCAAATGTGACCCCAGTTAATCAGTTTTGATTACTTTTTCCTGGATGTGTATTGTGGGTTCGCTGAAGTCATTCTAAGTGGCTAAGTTAGTTTATTATACGTTTCCCAAATGGATTTCAGTAAACACGAAGTTGTTGTTGTTGTTGTTGTGGTCTTCAGTCCTGAGACTGGTTTGATGCAGCTCTCCATGCTACTCTATCCTGTGCAAGCTGCTTCATCTCCCAGCACCTACTGCAACCTACATCCTTCTGAATCTGCTTTGTGTACTCTTCTCTTGGTCTCCCTGTTGTGACTTGGCCAGACAGCCAAGTCACTATGAGAGGAAGCCGAAAGGCACGCGCTTAAGCTCACGCAGGCTGGCGCGAGGTCTGGAACAGTTAAGGGAATTAATAGTAGCAAATAAAGTACGAAGTTGATATAATACTTAACTTTAATCCAGAATTGTAGAACATCTCTCTTGACGATACATGTTATAACCACAATATAAAATAATATCCAATGCTATGGCGCCTTTCTAGGTTCGTAGCAAATGACGTAGCTGAAGGCTATGCTAACTATCATCTCGGCAAATGAGAGCGTAGTTGTCATTGATCCATCTCTAGCAAAGTCGGCTGTACAACTGGGGCGAGTGCCAGGACGTCTCTCTAGACCTGCCGTGTGGCGGCGCTCGGTCTGCAATCACTGATAGTGGCGACACGCGGGTCCGACGTATACTAACGGACCGCGGCCGATTTAAAGGCTACCACCTAGCAAGTGTGGTGTCTGGCGGTGACACCACATTCCTCCCCCGCAAATCGGCGAACAGTCGTGGTATAAGGCTTCCGCCCGCCGTGGGGAGGACCCCATGTTGACGTATGCGACGAGGTGGGGAGCCTAACAACAGGCGAGGCTGTGCCACCCGCACCCGGCCATTCGGTCCGAGGGGAGCTAGGAAACGCTGGAAACCTAGTCCAGGGTGCACGCCAACATGCGGTGTATGCGCCCGTAAAGAGACAGGAGGGGCCGAAGAGTCGACCTCCATCGGGGCGGGGCAGCCGACGGGCGAAGACGACATCTGGTCCGGAGCGGGCAAGAGGTCCATGTCGGAGGACAGCTGGTCACGGGAAGCGATCGGCGGCGCGTGACCCAGGGAGGCGCCCGGCGGCAGCAGCGACGCGTCCACTGCGGGCGGCGCCGGCGGGAGGACCTGCGGCGGTGGCGGCGGCGGCGCGTCGCCATGGGGGAAAATGGAAGGCAGCGTCGGTAACACCTGGGGATGAGGCGAGCCAGTAGATGGGTCCCCAGGGCGCTGACCGGACGGCACCGTCGCTGAAAGCAGACGGGGAGCGGCAGAACCCGTGCGACGACAGAGGCGCAGCTGATTGAGATGCCGACGCACCTCACCAGAGGCCCCCAAAACCAAATACATCGCGCGGCCGAGGCAGCGAAGAATGCGCCCTGCGAGCCAACGCCGTGAACCGCGATAGGTGCGATAGTATAGAACGTCGCCTGGAGCAAAAGCAGGTGGCTGCCGCTGCACAGGAACCTGACGCGGCGGATGTAGCAAAGACATCAAGGTTCGATGAGGACGACCGTGGAGCAACTCAGCCGGCGAGCGACCATCTCTGGGCTGAGAGCGATACGAGGACAAGAAGAGCAATAACGCGTCCTCCCGAGAATGCGACTCTTTCAACTTCAACATCTGTGACTTGAAAGTCCGGACCAATCGTTCAGCGGCACCATTTGACTGAGGTGAAAACGGCGCGTATGTCAGATGTTGAATACCATTGGCCTTGCAGAATGACTGAAATTCTGCGGACATGAATTGTGGGCCATTGTCGGAAACAATAGTCTGTGGAAGACCTTCAATACAGAAGATAGCAGATAACGCTTGGATGGTGGCAGACGACGTCGTGGAAGACATCCGGACAACAAAAGGAAAATTACTGAATGAATCTACCACAAACAACCATTGAGCATTCCAGAATGGACCAGCAAAATCGATGTGTAAGCGTTGCCAAGGGGAAATGGCTTGCGGCCATGCAAAGAATTTCCACGGCGGTGCGGATTGTTGTTCAGCACACGCCATGCAAGAAGAGCACATATGCGTAATCGCAGCATCGATTCCGAACCAAGTACAGTGCTGACAAGCAAGTTGTTTCGTTCGCACTATACCCCAATGTCCTCGGTGGAGAAGCCGTAAGACAGAGGACTGTAACGAACGTGGGACCACGACCCGGGACTGATCATTATCAGAACGCAACAGCAAAACACCACGTCGAACAAAAGTCTCACCTTGTGAGCAAAAAATCGGCGAACCAAAGGATCCTCGATCCGTGACTTTGACGAGGGCCATTGCGTGGCAACAAAACGCAAAACGGTAGCAAGGACAGGGTAAGCAGCTGTGGCTGTAGCTACACGACGAAAATCAATAGGAAACGATTCGACCACGTCATCGGTTTCCGCATCAATGAACAGGCAAGCAAGTTCGGAAGAATCGAATGCTCTATCCTCAGCAACAGGCAAACGGGACAACGCATCGGCGTTTCCGTGCTTAGCAGTGGACCGATACAAGATATCGTAGCGGTACTGCGAGAGGAAAATAGACCAGCGAATGAATTTCTGCGCTGTACGTGGAGGTACAGGCTTGTTCGGATGAAAAAATGACGTCAAAGGCTTGTGGTCTGTGATGATTGTAAAGTGACGACCATACAAGAAATCATGAAACTTTGTAACACCAAATACGAGAGCCAAAACTTCTTTCTCGATCTGTGAATAATTTCTTTGCGCAGACGAGAGCAATGTGGACGCAAAGGCAATAGGGCGATCATGCGAGCCATCTTTGTGCGCAAGCACAGCACCGATCCCGAAATCCGATGCATCTACCATCAACAAAAGGGGTTTCTGGGGATCGAATGGCGTAAGGCAAGTATTAGAAAGCAACGCCGATTTCAACTGGCGAAAGGCGCGTTCGCATTCCGTCGTCCAGACAAACGGAACACCTTTACGGCGTAAGCGATGAAGCGGAGCTGAAATGGAAGAGGCATGCGGCACACAGCGGTGGTAGAAATTTATTTTTCCCAGCAGACTCTGTAGCTGCTTCAAATTCTGCAGCGAAGGCAAGTCCTGTATGGCACGAAGGTGCTCTGGACTGGGATGCATGCCTTGTGCATTGATTACATGTCCCAAATATGGTAAGTCACGAGCAAAAAACACACATTTGTACTTCCGCAAGCGAAGACCATTTTGTCGCAAGACCTGAAATAATGATCGTAGATTGGCTAAATGTTCTTCTTCCGTCTTTCCGGAGATCACAATATCGTCCAGATAGTTTGCTGCAGTAGGGACCGAGGCACAAACAGTTTGTAGATATTGCTGAAACAATGCAGGGGCGGATGCACACCCGAATGGCAGTCTTTTGAATCGATACAAACCAAGATGCGTGTTAACCACCAAGACGCGCTGGGATTCGTCGTCCACTGGTATTTGCAAGTACGCATCTGCTAGGTCCAATTTCGAAAAATATTGACCCGGGCACAGTTTGTCAAAAAGATCTTCTGGGCGGGGTAAAGGAAAAGTGGCAATCACTAGTTGTGGATTCACCGTAGCCTTGAAGTCCACACAAAGTCTCAACTTTCTGGAAGGTTTCGGCAAAATTACTAAGGGTGAAGCCCAGAGAGAAGCCTGCACACGTTCAATTACTCCTTGTGATTGCAAATCGTGTAAGGTTCTTGCGACCTCATCACGCAATGCGTGGGGAACATTGCGCGCTCGGAAAAATTTCGGTTGCGCGTTTACTTACAGTTCCAAATGCGCTTTATAGTTCTTAGCGCAACCAAGGCCTGGTGCAAAAATGTCTGCAAACTCTTCACATAGACGAGAAACACTGTCTGAAGGCACAGATTGGTTCACTGATAGGACCTGATTTACTATAGACAAGTTAAACAACTGAAATAAATCTAAACCAAACAAGTTCACTGCAGAAGAAGAATGAAGTACGTAAAATGACACAAGTTTTGTTTGTCCCTTGTATGTTGCAAGAAGGCTGCACTGTCCTAACACAGAGATATTCTGACCAGAATAACTTAACATTTGCGGCACGCAACGGAGGTGTGCCCAGTTGTTTGTACGTGTCTTTATTGATCAGCGAAACTGCAGCTCCGGTATCAAGCTGGAATGGTATCACGGTGCCAAGAATGTCCAAGTCTACAAAAAGTTTATTGTCCTACTGACGACAAGAGCGACTGTCTCGTGCAACGTGAACAGACACTGGTACAGAATCACTTGCGACTTGACGCGATTTCCGGCGATGTCGACGCACACTATTTGTGGGACGAACAGAGTCACTGTTAGATAGAGTGGCACTGGGCGGAGAGGAATTAACTACATGAATTTCCATGGGCGAAGGTTCATGAGCCTGAGTATTCTTGGTTCGACTCCGATTCCGGCGCGTAGCAAAGGGCCTGGAATGGTTGTGAGTGACCGATCTGAGCCTTTTCTGGCAAACACTCTGAACATGTCCTTTTTTATTACAGAAAAAGCAAATAGCTTGGCGTGACGGGCAATTTTCACGCGAATGTCTAGTAGCACACCGCGGGCATGATTTTAGCACTGCATTTGCGTGCTTGCGCGGCGAACGTGGCTGCGCGGACGGGCGCGAGGGCTGTTTACTGTTCCGTGAAGCTCGCCTGGCGGGCCGGTTAACGTGACACACGGCTGGCGAAGGTTCAAAAGATTCCTGAGCAATGTCAAGTGTGTCTTGCCTATCCAATATGTCCATCACTTGTTGAAGGGAGGGATTGGCTAGTTTCAAAATCTGTTCCCTGATACGAACATCAGAAACGTTCTGTGCAATTGCATCACTTACCATAGTATCTGAATAAGGGAGTCCACAGTCACACTCAAAAGCACAATCCCTAGTAAAGTCTTGCAAAGTTGCAACCCACTCCCTATTAGTTTGACCGGCCGTACGTTTTGTACGAAAGAACGTATACCTTTTTGCAACTACATTGACTGATTCCTTGAAATATGCATCTAATGCAGACAAAATGTCTTCGTAGGACAGAGTTGCTACGCCGCGTTGGGGAAATAATTTCACTATCACTCGGTACGTGTGCACCCCGACGGATGCTAACGAAAAAGGCTGCCGCTCGTTACCTTGAATTCTGTAGGCGGCGAGATGGAATCCAAATTGGCGTGACCACACCGTCCAGCTTTCCAGTGCCGCATCAAATTGACGAAAAGGTGGTGCAACTGCATGTTGTGGCTGCGGTAGCGGTGGAGCGGCGGCGGCCGCATCGGTTTGCATTGCACGTTGACCCTGGACGAGCTGTCCAAGGGCAACCAATAACGCCTGCGTCTGCTGATTCTGCAAGCGATAAAATTCGGACAGCACATCTGGAGATTGTGGCGAAGCCATGACACAAGTAAATGAGGGCAATACGAGCGCTAAATCCTCTTTTGATACTCGTCGCCAAAAATGTTGCGACTTGGCCAAACAGCCAAGTCACTATGAGAGGAAGCCGAAAGGCACGCTCTTAAGCTCACGCAGGCTGGCGCAAGGTCTGGAACAGTTAAGGGAATTAATAGTAGCAAATAAAGTACGTAGTTGATATAATCCTTAACTTTAATCCACAATTGTAGAAGATCTCTCTTGACGATACATGTTATAACCACAATATAAAATAATATCCAATGCTATGGCGCCTTGCTAGGTCGTAGCAAATGACGTAGCTGAAGGCTATGCTAACTATCATCTCGGCAAATGAGAGCGTAGTTGTCATTGATCCATCTCTAGCAAAGTCGGCTGTACAACTGGGGCGAGTGCCAGGACGTCTCTCTAGACCTGCCGTGTGGTGGCGCTCGGTCTGCAATCACTGACAGTGGCGACACGCGGGTCCGACGTATACTAACAGACCGCGGCCGATTTAAAGGCTACCACCTAGCAAGTGTGGTGTCTGGCGGTGACACCACACTCCCTCTACGATTTTTACCCTCCACGCTGCCCTCAAATACTAAATTGGTGATCCCTTGATGCCTCAGAACATGTCCTACCAACCGATTCCTTCTTCTAGTCAAGTTGTGCCACAAACTTCTCTTCTCCCCAATACTATTCAACACCTCCTCATTAGTTATGTGATCTACCCATCTAATTTTCAGCATTATTCTGTAGCACCACATTTCAAAAGCTTCTATTCTCTTCTTTTCCAAACTATTTATCGTCCATGTTTCACTTCCATACATGGCTACACTCCATACAAATACTTTCAGAAACGACTTCCTGACACTTAAGTCTATACTCGATGTTAACAAATTTCTCTTCTTCAGAAACGCTTTCCTTCCCATTACCAGTCTACATTTTATATCCTCTCTACTTCGACCATCATCAGTTATTTTGCTCCCCAAACAGCAAATCTCCTTTACTGCCTTCAGTGTCCCATTTCCTAATCTAATACCCTCAACATCACCCGACTTAATTCGACTACATTCCATTATCCTCGTTTTGCTTTTGTTGATGTTCATCTTATATCCTCCTTTCAAGACACTATCCATTCCGTTCAACTGCTCTTCTAAGTCCTTTGCTGTCTCTGACAGAATTACAATGTCATCGGCGAACCTCAAAGTTTTTATCTCTTCTCCATGGATTTTAATACCTACTCCGAATTTTTCTTTTGTTTCCTTTACTGCTTGCTCAATATACAGACTGAATAACATCGGGGAGAGGCTACAAGCCTGTCTCACTCCCTTCCCAACCACTGCTTCCCTTTCATGCCCCTCAACTCTTATAAATTGTAAATAGCCTTTCGCTCCCTATATTTTACCCCTGCCACCTTCAGAACTTGAAAGAGAGTATTCCAGTCAACATTGTCAAAAGCTTTCTCTAAGTCTACAAATGCTAGAAACGGAGGTTTGCCTTTCCTTAATCTAGCTTCTAAGATAAGCCGTAGGGTCAGTATTGCCTCACGTGTTCCAATATTTCTACGGAATCCAAACTGATCTTCCCCAAGGTCGACTTCTACTAGTTTTTCCATTCGTCTGTAAAGAATTCGCGTTAGTATTTTGCAGCCGTGACTTACTAAACTGATAGTTCGGTAATTTTCACATCTGTCAGCACCTGCTATCTTTGGGATTGGAATTATTATATTCTTCTTGAAGTCTGGGGGAATTTCGCCTGTCTCATACATCTTGCTCACCAGATGGTAGAGTTTTGTCAGGACTGGCTCTCCCAAGGCCGTCAGTAGTTCTAATGGAATGTTGTCTACTCCCGGGGCCTTGTTTCGACTCATGTCTTTCAGTGCTCTGTCAAACTCTTCACGCAGTATCATATCTCCCATTTCATTTTCATCTACATTCTCTTCCATTTCCATAATATTGTCCTCAAGTACATCGCCCTTGTATAGACCCTCTATATACTCCTTCCACCTTTCTGCTTTCCCTTCTTTGCTTAGAACTGGGTTTCCATCTGAGTTCTTGATATTCACACAAGTGGTTCTCTTTTCTCCAAAGGTCTCTTTAATTTTCCTGTGGGCAGTATCTATCTTACCCCTAGTGAGATAAGCCTCCACATCCTTACGTTTATCCTCTAGCCATCCCTGCTTAGCCATTTTGCACTTCCTGTCGATCTCATTTTTGAGACGTTTGTATTCCTTTTTGCCTGCTTCATTTACTGCATTTTTATATTTAACACGAAGTTAGTTTTTCATACTGTGTTAATCTAAAAAGTAGATCCCTGGAAGAACATTTTCCTTTCATACTAAGCTTTCTGCGCACTATGCTGCATACCACCAGAATCTCGTTTTCAGTATCCAATGTGCCATATTTTTCCCTATTTTAATCAATATTTGCCTTAAATTTAGAAAGCCTATTCACTGCTACTTGACCACAAGTCCTTAGCACACACTTCCACATGCTTGTCAGTCACTATTTCTTTATCCTCATTCAAAATACGTATCGAGTGAAGAAGACGCTAGTGATATTTACAGATATTGAAACGTCCACTTAGAAAAAGTAATGAATTGCTGTGCTGGTAAACCTCTTACTTTATTTTATTTTCAAACAGCTGAGCAAAACTGAACGTACTCAGACATTTCTCTCTTTACTTATTCTGATCATCACTAAACTGACAGCCGGCCGGGGTGACCGAGCAGT
The DNA here is from genome assembly GCF_021461395.2 of Schistocerca americana. Lineage (NCBI taxonomy): Eukaryota > Metazoa > Arthropoda > Insecta > Orthoptera > Acrididae > Schistocerca > Schistocerca americana. The sequence continues at coordinate 806,166,282 of NC_060119.1, forward strand.
TCTAGGCGCTACAGTCTCGAACCGCGCGACCGCTACGGTCGCAGGTTCGAATCCTGCCTCGTGCATGGATGTGTGTGATGTCCTTAGGTTAGTTAGGTTTAAGTAGTTCTAAGTTCTAGGGGACTGATGACCTCAGAAGTTAAGTCTCATAGTGCTCAGAGCCATTTGAACCATTTGAACTAAACTGACACACAATATTTTTAGCGCAACGCAATCTGACTTTTAATAATCCCTACAAAAGAATGGCCCTGACTAACAATAACCTATACCTTTCGTGAATCACTTACCTCCCAAAAGTTTTCGTTACTCAAACTACTGCAATGCAGCGTGCGCCAATACTGCCAGCTAAATAAAAGATTCTAACTACTGAAGGCATTAACTACTGATAGGCATACTTAGCAAATGAAAGATTTTGATAGAGAACAAACAATGTATTTACCTCAATAGTGTTCAAAAGTCATAATATATATATCAGTTCATGACATACAGTCTTACAAATTTACTCTTTCTGGCGGACACACGTCCAGATCGTCCGCTCTTAAAATTCTGCCATCTCTCTCCCAACATCCACCACGGCTAACGGCTCACCTCCAACTGCGCAACGCTACGCGCTGTTCACACCCAACTGCCCAACACTACAATAGCAAATATTCCAACAATGCCAACCAGCCACAGACTGCACACACCACAGCCAGTGATTTTCATACAGAGCGCTACGTGGCGTTACCAATATAAAAACCTAAACAGCCTACTTACAACATGCCTTAACACACACGAGGTTCTCGAATGAGTGTTCAGTAATTTTTAAGCAGTTTGCATTTCGAGACACCTGCCGCTTTATTTGAAGCTGCCTCACAAACAGGCGAAATCTTCTCTCCTGCTCTGGTTCGTGACTGGTGTATGATCACAAATTATTATTTTCTCCTCAATCTGCTATAAGTTGGGTTTGTTCAGTTTGCTACTCCCACCGTTATGAAAAATGAGCTGCAGTGAAACTACCTACGCAAACATGCATGATAAATCAAAATATTATGACCACTGCCCACTGCAAGGTTGAATGCCTCCTGGTGGCATTTCTGGCACGTGACGCAGTAAGAAAAGTGCGTAAGCCCAGTAGGGACGGATGGAGGATTACCCTAGCGAAGACGTGCGCTGCAAATGGAGAAATACAATGAGATAAACGACTCTGCGCAACAGGAAATTATTGCTACGCAGAACCTGTGAAAGAGTATCTCGAAAACGGCGGATCTGGTCGAATGTTCACGTGCTACTGTCGTGGGCATCTACGGGAAGTAGTAGAAGCTCAGTGAAACTACCAGTGGTTGAACGTCCTAGTCACAGAACGTGGGACTGGAGGCTGGTCTGCTTCGTAAAGTAGGATAGACGGCGATCTGTGGCACCTCTGGCGAAAGAACACAGTGCCGGTGGTCGCACAAGTGATCCGGAGCACACCATTTACCACAGACTGTTGGACAAGGGGCTCCGCTGCAGACGAGCCCTGCGTGTTTACATGTTGGCCCAACGACATCTTCAATTACGATTGCAGCGGAATCATCATGATTGGACTGTGTATCACTGGAAGCGTGTCGAATTGTCGGATGACTCACGTTTCTGCGTCTTCACAAACGCCGCCATCAAGGCGAACGGCTGATCGCAACGATCTCCGCGCCACGGACGAAGGCTGGTGGGAGCAGTATTATGCTGTGATAGATATTCCCTTCGCTTGCACTGAACCTGTGGTAGTAATCGAAGACACCAGGTCAGTTGCGGACACCCTGCTTTCCTTCATGTTTGATGTCTTCCCTGACGACGGTGTTATCTTTAACCATGTCTCGAAACCAGAATCGTGCAGCAGTGGTTCGAGGAGCATGGCCACCAAATTCGCCTGATGTGAATGCGATGGTTCCCATCTGGGTCGCTATCGAGCGCCATCGCCGCCTACACAAATCAGGGGACAGTTAATACAGTAATTACATGGCTTGAGCGTAGACACCTGGTGCCACATAGCTCCACGAATCTACCAACGAATTTTAGAATCTATGATACGTAAAATCGGTGATACACTGAGATACAAAGATGGCCCTGCGAGCTACCAGCAGGTGGTCATAACGTTTTGGTTGGTCAGTGTATACCTGGCTAGTGGGGTTGGAGTGATATCGCAGACTGTTTTCGGCTGCAGCAGGCTGAACAGGTCCCGCGAAACTTGTGAGACTTGCGGGAACACAAGCTGGCCTACTTTAACCACTGTGCGTCAATACACATGTACTCTCGTGTCTCCTTTGCGGCAGGCTCAGCTGCTGTAATGGTTGCAGGGAAGGTAGGGGCAGGCAAGTTGGGAGCAGAGTTTGTACACCTCTGTGCAGCACGGCAGGTGAGCAAGCCTGGCGCGAGGGCTGCGGCCGCATTGATCGCGATCTGCGGCGAGGCGTCGGTCGGCATCGGCATCGGCCTCTGCGTCGGCTGGCGGCGGGACGGGCGTGCTTATTGCGTTAGCCGCTAACCGAGTCTCCGGGCCGCCCCTCCGCCCCCGCTCCCCCCCCCACCCCCCTTTCTCCTGATGCTGCCGTAGAGCCGGGAAGCGCGCCAGCGAGGTCTCCGCCCCAGGGGACACGGCTGCCGCGCAGAAGCTAAACATTCCCTACACCAGGACAAGACGGAAGGACGGTCAAAACCCCCATCAGTTCGAGGTCACATGGGCGGGAATCTCGAAAGGACGCACCCGTGACCTTGTTCTAAGACTCATTCCAGAATTCGCGACAGTACTATGATAACACACTCACTTCCCTTCTCTCAATGTAGTAATTTTCTATAGACAGGAATTCCACAAAATATTGTGGATATCCTGGTAAACTTGACAACTTGACCCTGGTTGCGGAACTAAATAAGATTCAGTAATAAATGAAAGACAATTGTTAGCCTGATGCCTGAGTTCGTAACGTTTTTGTTTTGCTTATTGGTATTCCGGTTGATATAGGTTTATTTATCGATTGCTATTTTTTATTTGTAGTTCACTGTAGCTGTTTGGTTTTCATATTGTCATTTTGTCATTTGGAAATAGTGAGTGGAGCTGTGAGAGCCAGAAAATGGAGTGTCAAGTGTGGAAATCGGAACATTTCTGACGTATTCTGCGGTTTGACTTCAGTAGAAGGGTGACAGCAGCGGAGGCACCCAGACACATGTGCACCGTGTGTGGGGATAATTCCACTGGACAGAGAACGGAAAGAAAATGGTTCTCTCGTTTTAAAGATGATCTTATTGACGTCAGTGGCTCTGCATGTTCAGCAAAAACTTCGGGGTTTGGTGAAGATCGTTTAAACGCATTAATCCACTATGATCCACGTAGGTGTACTCGAGAACTAACAGATTTGCTGAACTGTGATCATTCTACCACCGTGCGACATTTGCATGGAGTGAGGAAGCTTAAAAAATCGTGTGTATGGATACCGCATGACCAAAGTCAAAATCACAAAAATCTGCGGGTGGCCAAATGTACGTCTCTGCTTGCTCGTCATCAACTGACCCGAAGACTCCTGTGCTATATCGTTACTGGTGAAGAGAAACGGTGTCTTCATGCAAGCATAAGGAAACGAAAGGATTGGTTGAGCCAAAGAAAAAAAAAAAAAAAAAAAAAAAGCAAGTCCCCGTGCACAGACCTGTGCACATCCACAAAGGAAGATGTTATGCATCCGGCGTAACACCGACGGTGTGTGTACCACGAATTGCTCATCCGAGGTGTTGCCGTCACTACTGACATTTATTGACATTTATTGGCAACATCTGAGACGTTTTGCATACGCAAACCAAGAACAACGGGCAGGAAGACGGCGCAGAATGATATTACTCCACGATAACACTCGCCTGCATTCAGCTAGACTGAAAAAAGAAACACTACACGGGAGCTAGATTGGGGAGTCGCTCCGCATCCCCATTCACCTGATCTTGCGCCCTCAGATTTTCACCTTTTCCGCTCTCTATAGGCCAACCTTCAAGAAACTTCCTTTTCTGATGAAAATGCGGTCCAAACATGGATCGACGAGTTCTTCGCCGCAAAACCACTTGATTTCTACAGCCGCAGAACATAAATGTTACCCCAACGTTGGCAGATAGTTGTATATAGAGAGGGAAAGTATATTACTAATGGCTAAATTCTCCGTTATGTGCATCTGTTATGAAAAAACGCTACAGACTTACACACCAACGCAATATAATGGGAGGGTTAAGCTTTCCCAGGTACTCATTGTTTGAAAGCTTGCTATCTTTGACAGGAAGAATCTTGTGGCAGCTCCCTTTTCTAAAAAAATCGGAAATGGGGGATGCAATCTGAGATCTGAAGTTCAAGTTTTCAACGATTCTCTTTTTAGTTCGCTTTCTTGTCTCATGCTAGTCCAGTACAAATTTTGCAGTCGATTTTAAACTATCATGTTGATGAGCTAGAGACATGAAATTTTAAAAATTATTTAGAACTAGATGACAATGCAATATTAACTCACTTACTTGACTGTTTGCTCCACCTAGCTCCCACTGGGTCCGGATGGGGTCAAAAGGGTTGTGCACGCTGTCACCTCGGCTGCCCGCAGGACCCGCGTGTTGTGCAGGTCGTATCAGAATGCGTTCCAGGCGTCGAGCGTGTATCTCGGTGACAGCCGCCAGACAGCACTGCTACATCTGCAGCTTTGTTCTCGTGGCACAGCAGGGCCACGCCCACCTCCCAGCCAATTAGTGATCACAGCTGCACTATAAGGCTAGCCGCGCTGCGGATCCGCTTCCAGTTATGTATTCACTGCGCACTCGTACCGTTTCATTATGCACCGCTGGTTTGGTCAAAGATTTCGTTACGCCTTAGGTTCTGTCTCCTGGATTACTCATTTGAACTTCATTATTCCAAAGCGTCAGGTTCATTGTCCGTTTTCCTCTTGTTGCTGTCCTCCTGTTGATACTTGGCTAACTGATGTTGATTGCCGCCGGCCGGTCGGCCAGTCTCTGGTGTTTCTCTCATTCATTACTGATCTTTGTCAGATTTTGGTTACAATAGTTAGCAAACACAAAAAGAATTATGCAAAAAAATCATACAAAATTAATTTGCTTGCTTTTTAATTTTATTTTTAGGAAAATAACAACTAAACAGATTGATATGCTATTAATAGGTCGGTATCACTCTGTTCTATTTCAGATACGATCGGATGAAAAGACACACTGAAACAGATTTGAAATTTAATTCGTGTGCCCCGTATAATCCCATCAGATGACTAAAATCAGCTGAGAAATTACACATACACAAAACTAAAAAGCAGAAAAAATTATTTAATTAAAAATAAACTTGTAATATAATATGTTTATAAATTGGACTAAAAAGTGGAAAATATTTTCTCACAGCCTCATACAGATTACTAGCCCATCCAGATAGTTCTGAAAATTTATGACTGTGAATTTTTAATAGCTATGAAAACACTTGTGAGATTTATAATGAGAAATGTGTGGTACAAGCAATAAATAATGGTTACGAAGTGAACTATTCATGCATCAATTACATATTGCAAGCACCCCTCATTTTTCGTTATAAATCTTACAAGCATTTTCATAGCTATCAAAAATCCACAATCGGGAATTTTCAGAAGTATCTTTATGGGGTTAGGAATCTGTATCGCGCTACGAGAAACTGTTCTACACCTTTTAGTTCGATGTAAAAACATGTTATATTAAAAATTTATTTCGATTTAAATAATTATTGTAGTCTGTATCAAGTGAACTGTACTTATATTGGGCCTGCAGTAAAAATCCGTTAAAACATTTTTTCACCAGTATGAACAATCACGACTAGGGTCTTAGAATGTGCATCTGACTCCTGTTAATAACGCTCCACCATTTCGGGTGTCGTTAAATTCCAAAGAATAGAACAAGAACTAATCAACTCTCTGTGCCACGCAGCAATTGATAAAAAAAGGAAGTTCTTGCTCCACTCAGTTACTACAAACAAAATTAGTATATTTTAATTCAGTTCTCGTGATAAAGAACGCGACTGGCTACTGGATTAAAAACAGAAGATATGCTATATTCTTCAAAGATAATTCCAGGCACTCTGCCTCGCAGTAACGACGTTCTAACAGTCTCTTTTTAAATTGGTGTTGATAACGGTAACTGCAGTGGCCCTGGCCTGACGTATGCATAGCCACGTGAGTCCGAAATGGATACACTGCTAAGGCTGACGGTTACGCAGTTCAGTTAGTCTTCTTTTCGTTACAACCAGTGAACGCTATAACCCGATTCTTTATAGTATACAACTCCTGTGTATAAAACAGCTGAAAAGTCTGATTACTTTAGAAATTAGTTACTGCGTCCAATATGAGATGGTAAGAATGTAAGCGATAAAAAGTTTAGTAACAGGTTTAATATTTTGTTTGAAGTTCGTTGGAAGTCGGTAATTGCAATTACGAGTATGTCAGCATACGGTGCCCCTTGTTAGCTCGTTTAGTAATATAGATGGCCGGTTGTGGACGCCGTGCCTCTACTGTTATGACTCTCACACGTCTCCGCGGCTTTCATATCAGTCAGTCGGACTCTGTTATGCCGGAAATCAAAGGTGGGTAGGGACTCGGAAGTCCTTTGACGATGGTACGTAAAATTTTATTCACAAATCATTAATCAAAAGAATTTTTCCCCGCTTGCTGTCCTCCTCCCATCGCTCAGCAATAATTTGAAACTAATTTTTTCGTAACTTATGCTTGAAATTAATAATTTACCAGGAATAGAAAGAGTATGTAACTGGTCCGTTACAAGCCAATGAAGTTGGCTTCCTTCTGAACAAGCCAGCGTTCGTGGAACATTCTACAGTGGAAACTGATTTATTACGGAGTTCTTAAATCCCGATTTTGCATTTCACTACAGTCCGTTGCATCCGGCACTTTGCACCCAAAAGAGGAGAAATTTGCTAATGAACTGCAGTAAAGAGATCCTCACATCCTTGAAGTATACAGATCCCCATCTGCAAAGGGGAGTCAGCCACCATCTCTACCTGAGAGTTCAGAATCATGAAGTGGGGAGCCCACCAGGCTACCAGCTGAGGTACCACTCAGAGAGACCAGACGAGGCTGCTCACTGAGAGATATTAAGGGGCGCCTTGGAGCTGGTTGAAGATTCCAGAAACCAGACGCCCTCGTCTTTGTAAATCATCTCTTTCGTTCCTTAATAAATGGTATTTCCATAACCGCTCTATATCGCCGGCCTGTCGATGAGCCTGAAAATGTTCGAAAACTAATTTATGGGAATAAAAAAGTCTCAAAAAGCGAGTGATCTCAGTTTTCTGTATTTACACCTGTTATCATGTTACAGCTGCTAGAACTCCACAAGCTGCAACAGAAAGCCTGCTCGAACACCAGAAAGACGTCTAGCATCGGTTAATACGATGTTCTGGAAACGCTTTCACAGCAGGAGCGTCTTTTAGAAAACTCCCACGTCATATCGCTTCTGTTTTCTGCTGATCACTTCCTTCTAAACTCTAGAAGCACCAAATACATTGCCTCTCATACGTTAAAATGAAATGACATATGTGTTGATAAATTAAGGACAGTGGAAAATACTTCTAGGAAAGCTCTGACACAGAAACTGATCTTTATAGGAAGTATGATCTCTAAACGGAAAATCTTAATCTTCTCCAAGGAGAATCGCAAAAAGTCAAACAAGTAATTACGAGAGTCATGATCTGGTTGAGGAAACCGTACTGAACATTTTTAATTGGGGCACGATCTCTGGTCTAGTACTGGTGTTGAGAGGACCAAGTCGCCACACAAAGTCTGATTTTATCATGAATATACGGGGAACCTAAAGGACTTAAGGAAATTTATTCTCTATAACCGGAAGTTGCTACATTCAGCTCGTCCATGTAAACGATAACATTTACCAAAAAATTTACCACGTTAGGCAGGTCCTGAACGTAATATGAACGGGACTTTGGTGATTGGTACGAGTAATAAGGAGCCCAAAGGTCGCACATGAAAAGGTTTGATACAAGCTACCGTGCCATTTTACAGGGAATGGTGAAATAAGGTTTAACATTCCGTCGATGACGAGGTCATTAGGGAAAGAGGACAAGCGCGTAATGGGTGAGTATCGGGATTGATATCGGCCGCGCATTTTTCAAAGTAACCATTCGGGTATTCGCCTTAAATGGTTTAGGGAAATCATGGAAAACAAAAATCTAGGTGACATTTGAAAAGCGGATGCCGCTCTCCTCCCTTCTGCAGTCATGATTAAGCCAGTTGCAACGACGAAGGGTCTCCTCACTTCGCTGTGTTTCTATACTTTTAGGAGCTTAAAAATCAAGAGCACGCACACATGCACATGATGCTGGAAATCGAAAGAATGGGGTGTAGCTTTTCCCGGTCGTAGAGCTACGCAGAAGACTCTACACGACGCTAGCAGATATTTGAAAACTACTTCTTGTTGTGATGTAATTCATACTAACGACGAGAACACGGTAAGTGCCGTCACCTGATTCCCCAGGAACCTCACTCATTGGAGGAGGAATTGGAATAAGAGAACAGTTGTGTCGGCGTATCCGTAGATAGTATACCATTACCGAAAAAAGCTACACTCAAAATTTTTGGGGTATTTTCGAGGTACTGTAGGTAACCTATACAGCGTGATACCCTCTGACGAACTGATTGTTCAGTGATTAGGGTCGCGGCTTCTCAATTTTGTGCCCTGTGTCCGAAACCCGATTATTGGTTAGTTGGTTGATTTGGGGAAGGGGATCAAACAGCGAGGTCATCGTTCCCATCGGATTAGGGAAGGAAGTCGGCCGTTCCCTTTGAAGGGAACCATCCCGACATTTGCCTGAAGCGATTTAGGGAAATCACAGAAAACCTAAATTAGGATGGTGGGACACGTCCTCCCGATTGCGAGTCCAGTGTGCTAACCACTGCGCTCCCTCGCTTGGTCCCGATTATTGTTTTTATTTTATTTTTATTGTTTTCATTTACATACCCATGACAATGTTGACTGGAATACTCTCTTTCAAATTCTGAAGGTGGCAGGGATAAAATTCAGGGAGCGAAAGACTATTTACAATTTGTACAGAAACCAGATGGCAGTTGCAAGAGTCGAGGGGCATGAAAGGGAAGCAGTGGTTGGGAAGGGAGTGAGACAGGGTTGTAGCTTCTCCCCGACATTATTCAATCTGTATATTGAGCAAGCAGTAAAGTAAACAAAAGAAAAATTTGGAGTAGGAATTGAAATCCATGGAGAAGAAATAAAAACTTTTTTAGGTTCGCCGATGACATTGTAATTCTGTCAGAGACAGCAAAGGACTTGGAAGAGCAGCTGAACGGAATGGATAGTGTCTTGAAAGGAGGATATAATACGAACATCAACAAAAGCAAAACGAGAATAATGGAATGTAGTCGAATTAAATCGGGTGATGCTGCAAAAATTAGATTAGGAAATGAGACGCTTAAAGTAGTAAATGAGTTTTGCTATTTGGGGAGCAAAATAACTGATTATGGTCGAAATAGAGAGGATATAAAATGTAGACTGGCAATGGCAAGGAAAGCATTGCTGAAGAAGAGAAATTTGTAAACATCGAGTTTCTGAAAGTATTTGTATGGAGTGTAGCAGCAGTTAAGTAGCAGCTATCTGTTCGTGTAAGTAAAGAACCGTGTTAATTCACGTATGCATTTGTGTCGTAGAAAGACGATATGTATGGAAGACGATACGTATGGGAATGAAACGTTGACGATAAATAGTTTAGACAAGAAGATAATAAAAGATTTTGAAATGTGGTGCTACAGAAGGATGCTGAAGATTAGATGGGAAGATCACATAACTGATGAGGAGGTATTGAAAAGAATTGGAGAGAAGAGAAATTTGTGGCACAACTTGACTAGAAGAAGGGATCGGTTGGTAGGGCGTATTCTGAAGCATCAAGGGATCACCAATTTAGTATTGGAGGGCAGCGTGGAGGGTAAAAATCGTAGAGGGAAACCAAGAGATGAAAACACTAAACAGATTCAGAAGGATGTAGGTTGCAGTAGATACTGGGAGATGAAAAAGCTTGCACAGGATAGAGTAGCATGGAGAGCTGCATCAAACCAGTCTCTGGACTGAAGACCACAACAACAATACCCACGTCTCTAGAAGGTTACTACAGGAAGGTCTCTTACCAAATTAGGTGATACAAGGGCGTTATAACTACAGTGTTCTCGTTGCCACTAGCGTCTTGCAGCGAAGGAAGCAAGGAAGAGGATGTTATTGTAGGGAGCCGGTATCGTCTTTCTACAACACAAATGCATACGTGAATTAACGCGGTTCTTTATTTACACGAATAGATAGCTGCTACTTAACTTTAATTGTGTCCATGAGTTGCATTACAAGCTGATCCGTAATAGGCCTCTTACAGAAAATCTCAGTGATCTTGCTATTATCTGACACTACGTGCTGTCGTAGCCTAAGCCCGCTCTGCAAATGAATGACAGACGCCAAACTCGAATGAGTCAGTGCGACAGTGACTGCGTGAGTGACTGAGTGACTCAACCCTCCGGTCAGCAGCGGCGGCTAAATACTCGCTGTCGAGAGGGCGTTGGTGGTACATTGTTTGCGAGTCTATCTCTGGCCTTTCTCGTGACAGGCACGTTTGATCTAGCGCCTACTATCGATCTATGTGCTACATCTTTGCCGACCGATGTGCTGACGACAGCTTTCGCCAGCAAAATATTAACTGGAAACATGTGGCTGTATGCCACATCAAGTGTTATACATTTTTTATATAATATCTGTGTGTATGGTATGTTGAGAGGTTACAATCTTCTCAAATTCTCATATTCCTATATTTCATTCTCATATCAGATCTCATATTAATTCTTATATATTATTCATGCGTTTATTCTTCAGGAAGATTTGGTGCATTAGCTTGGATGATACCGGTCATAAAAACGTTCTAAACGTAGATAGTTCGAACACCACAAGCATTGCGCGAAGGCAGGTTTGCTGCAGTAACATTGGATCGTATCAAGATAACTCAGTAAAGAAACGTCATTAACACTGCTGAAGATTTCATGCATTGGCAATAATTTCGCGGAAAACCATTCGTAACAGATCAGTTTTCTAAAAACTGGATCTTGCAATTGATTATGAATCAAGATACACTACAGGAGTTTAACCGAAAACAGTTTCAAATAATTTTCTCATTCTTTCTTCTTTATTCATTCATGTGACATACAATTAGTAGACGAATAAGGACAACGTTATATCAATATACAATGGAAACACTCGTGTAGTAATCTTCTGCAGACATGGATGTATAAACGACAAACAAAAATAAAAGTAATAATTCGGGTTTGAACATGGGGCACAAAGTTAAAGAACAGCGACGCCAACCGCTGTCCCAACATCTCGACAGTGCTTATCATGCGGTAAAATGCAGATAAAGTATCTCGAAAATACCTCGAAAACTTTGAGCGTTGTTTTTTCTAAAACGGTTGAGTATCTAAGGTTAATCCGAGACACATGTTCGCTTATTTTGCCCCTCTTCCACTGAGCGAAGTTTATGGGAAATCGGGTTATGGCATTTGTCGTGTCCTTCTCGTAAGTGATGCAGACATTGTCTACTAGAGCCATCCGGATTAATTGTTGCTGGCAGCCTGACATCTAAGTCATATAAGCTAACTTTCTCCATTTCGAGCGAACGGAAGTTAATAGTGAATTGTGACATACATGGTAGACTTGTCGCTTATCATACGTATGGAGGTTCACTGACAAGGAAGGTAAACCCCTTCTTGCCGGCCGGGGGTGGCCGAGCGGTTCTAGGCGCTACAGTCTGGAACCGCACGACCGCTACGGTCGAACGTTCGAATTCTGCCTCGGGCCTGGATGTGTGTGATGTCCTTAGGTTAGTTAGGTTTAAGTAGTTCTAAGTTCTAGGGGACTGATGACCTCAGAAGTTAAGTCCCAGAGTGCTCAGAGCAATTTGAACCATTTTTTAAACCCCTTCTTTAGGGAAAGCATGAAGTCGTTGTAACAACGCAGCACGAACGACATGAGAAAATGTTTATGTGCTATTAAAAATATGATCAATAAATCTCACACTGTCGACATTTATGAAAGTTGCTGTCAATGCTGACCCGTCACCGCCGAAAGATGAGATAATTTCTTGACGTACACTTGACTATGGTTACTAGATTTTCGAGAATATAAAGAAAGAAGTGTTCCCTTTGCCTTTTTAATGGCCATTCTTTGCAGCTAACGTTGTTACGCTACAGTTACACACAAACTAAGAGAGGGACGTTGTTGACGTTAATACATTTTCTTTCAAGGTGACATCGACGCAAGACACAGTTTTAAATAAACAGCTAAATAAAACGAAAAACATTACATAAATGCTAAACATATAATTACTATGATTTCATACACTAAAAGAGTAAAACGTTATCTTTCGATATTCAGTTATACTGCATAGGAGTAAATCCTGATATATTTTATATTCTATTTTTCTTCAATTGCACTTTTTTGATAATTTGGCATCTGTTGACAATTTTGTATCACTCTTTGCGAATTTACAAAATTCTTCACAAGATTAACTATCACAATTTGCCACTACTTGGAGTTCTGCTATGATTAAGTGTACAGTGCTCCTGAATCTTTTGTCACTCAACATGTTTCTCGTAAGTGAAAAAACTTTCTCTGCAAATGCGTTGGAGGCTGGTACACTAATCAAAAAGCTAACAACTTTAATCAAGTTTTCGACGTTATGATCAGGCACTGTTGAGAGAAAATGAAGGCAATTTGATATGTCACAATGTTCCTTGTATACACTTTCTGAGACATTATCACCATATCTGTTGATACTTTCATACATATCAGTAACACACACACGACCGCTAATAAGAAGTATTTCCACTACATTCTTGAAATCTTGGAAGTAAATTTCCTTTCATAGATCAAATGTTTTAAAGATACATACTTATTATTTTCAGTAACATCCAGCTTATCTCCAAAATTCTGCAGCACAGAAGTGTAGAAACTGCTGAAGTCTGCAAATCTTTTCTTTTTCAATGGTACGGTCAGCCCATTCATGAATTCCTTTGCCTTGCTGCCGTAGAAGCTATCTTTCTTTCTTTGGAGGATTTTGATGCGGAGAAGTTTCATTTGTTTGCAAGTTTCCAAAACATTTAAAATCATATATTTCAAGAGCTTTAGTCACTATTTACAACTGGCTTCCAACATTCATAATTTAAATGCAAGACAAATTCAGGGGAAACTTCTTGTTCAGGGTCATCATTAAGGAAAACTATTTACTGTAAAGAATGAGATTTTCACTCTGCAGCGGAGTGTGCGCTGATATGAAACTTCCTGGCAGATTAAAACTGTGGGCCGGACCGAGGCTCGAACTCGGGACCTTTGCCTTTCGCGGGCAAGTACTCTACCAACATTTTTTTTTAATATCATTTTGTTCGTTTTCGTTCGTTGTATCTGCTCGGGGCGGACTTCGCAAGACACCCGTATCAGTTCGTCGTTGACTCATTAACTCAGTTTTTTTATTACAGAGGGTTCCTGAAAGAAAGGATATTGTGGAGACATGGTTCGCAGGAGAGCTTCTGCAATGTTTGGAAGGTAGGAGACGAGGTACTGGCAGAAGTAAAGCTGTGAGGACGGGGCGTGAGTCGTGCTTGGGTAGCTCAGTTGGTAGAGCACTTGCCCGCGAAAGGCAAAGGTCCCGAGTTCGAGTCTCGGTCGGGCACACAGTTTTAATCTGCCAGGAAGTTTCATGTTTACTGTAACTTAGGACAAACATCAGTACTCTGAAAGTAGAGGACGGTAATCAACAAAAGCTATCTGTGACGTAGAATCTCAACTCAATGCAAATACACAAGCTGAAAAAGTGGTTTCAGTTTGTCTCTTCTCTTGGCAGAGAGTAATAAAGGATCATACATTTTTAGTACAATGTTCTCCCCGTATTCGCAAATGTCATTGCGTTGAGCACAATATGTTTAGAATAATAGGCCTTCAAAGTTCTCTTTTCTACTGAGCATCATTGAATTTTTCCGAAATTAACCTTCGCTCTGTCAGCACCGTATGATGACACTCTGATTTACATTCAAGTTATGGATTTCCAAGCTCTGGAGCAAAAAATTATTGCTACGGAAATTTCATCAGCGTTCTCTGCAAAATAAAGTAGTTTACTTTGAACTCTCTGCAGAGGATCAAAGTAGCGTATACATACCGGAAACTGTTTCTTGTTATTTCTGTTCGAAGCATCTGTTGCCAGAGAAAGTAATTTGGCAATATTTTCTGGACAGTTTAAAATTTCTAAAAAGTCTTTAACACTTTTGTCAGCTGGTATATTTTTCGCAAGACTTCTGCCTTCGTACATCCAAATTTAAGTTTTGAAGCAATTGTTGAATCCATGAAAATATGGAATAGTAATTTATTCTCACAGTCAAGGCAGGTATATCTTAAATTATGCTTTACAGCACGATAAACTAAACCCTTTTAACATGCTGCAACAGTACCACATTCGTATTTAATTATTTAAGTTTTTCATCTTTCAAGAGTTTAAAACTATCTTCACTTGAACTTTACTTCAAATTATATCCCTTATACGAAGAATGTGGTCTGAGATCACTTTTTCCGCCATGAAGAATGTTAAAATCCTTTCTGCACATCACATAATGTGCCCTATATTTATTTTCCCACTTTACTTTAACCACGAAAATAACTTTTCTCGCTTCTTCAAATGTACTTGCTGATGTCGAGATTTTACTTCCTTCTTCGGCGAAGTCTTTGATACATAGTTTTCACTATCACACGTTTCTAATTACCACGTGATAAGGACTGTAAACTTGATCCAGCCCTTTTGCTTGAACACAATGCAAATGGCAGCACAGACAACAAACAACGCCAGTAGTGGTGAGAGAGCTTAAACACTACAAACAAAGATCGGAAGAATGCTCCTTCCGAAACAGTCTTCATTTCTTTCGCTTGAAACTGTTTCCAGCATTGGCATTGTGGTGTCACCGCCAGACACCAC
This sequence comes from Schistocerca americana, assembly GCF_021461395.2. Lineage (NCBI taxonomy): Eukaryota > Metazoa > Arthropoda > Insecta > Orthoptera > Acrididae > Schistocerca > Schistocerca americana. The sequence goes on from NC_060119.1 coordinate 806,181,298, forward strand.
ACTTGCTAGGTGGTAGCTTTAAATCGGCCGCGGTCCATTAGTACATGTCGGACCCGCGTGTCGCCACTGTCAGGGATCGCAGACCGAGCGCCACCACAAGGCAGGTCTCGAGATACGGAATAGCACTCGCCCCAGTTGTACGGACGACGTAGCTAGCGATGGACACTGTCGAAGCCTCGCTCATTAGCCGAGCCAATAGTTAGAATAGCCTTCAGCTAAGTCAATGGCTACGACCTAGCAAGGTGCCATTAGTAACATTGCATGTATCTAAAGAGTCTCACTTGTTTCGCCACAATCTCCAGATGGACCAAAAGGATGGATTAAAGTTAAGTATTCTAGAAGCTACGTACTTTTCTTTATAGCATTCATTACGTATCCTGTTTCAGACCTCACGCCATCCTGCTTTGGCTTAGCGCGTGCCTTTCGGCTTCCTCTCATTGTGTCTAGGCTGTCTTGTCTAGACACAACAGGCATGTATACTAAAAAATGTTCTCTGACCAGAGATAGTCACATTTCAGACTGAAAAACATCTTCTCTTTTATGGGCCACGTCAAATCTGGCGTTTTTCACAGCTTAAAAAATAAGAGGAAAATTTGAGACTCCGAGGAAAGAAAAAACACAGGGGCGAAAAATGAAGCAAAAAAAAAAAAAAAAAGAAGGAAATGGAGGATCTGTTGAAAACGGATTATCTGACAACCTTACACCTGACAGAGAACGGGAGTGCATACGGCCGGGTTGGCATGTAGCCAAGACGTGTGTGTCAGATCCTGCTCTTCGGCGGGCTCTTACGACTTATCAGGGCTCATATTCCTGCTAGGCAGCCGCTTAACACAGCGGGAAAGATCAGAGAAGCCGTCAGACGCACAGTAAAGCGCTTCAAACTTGAACCGCAAGGTTGATTATAAACTCTCTCCGCCACTGTTGCCCGTGAGAACTGGCGCATATACCCCACCAGAGAGAAACCTCTCCAGTCGGAGTTGGAAGCCCTGACAGGCTCAGGCATCAACAGTAAATTACTGAACTATGCTACGTAATCGTGGTGGCTTTTACCTAATGCGCTGATTATAGGTAATGAAACAGGAGTTAGGACCATTGCTTCCGTTGCTTCTCGTTTATTTTTTCTGTTGATGTTGTCGCATTACGACTTTTGCCAAGGCATAAATACCTGCAACTTGGCGGTCTTCCACGTGTTATTAACTTCATTAACTGAAATTAATAGAATTACAAAATTTCTAAAAAAACAAAAGCTCATGAAATGTTGGTGGGATTTCACACACAATTCTGAAAAGTTGTTCCAACTTAGTAAGTAATGTCTTTTGTGATATATAATTTAATGCATCGCTGGTACAGGGAATTTTACGAAACAAATTAGAACATGCAATTGTTGAATTTCTTCAAAACAAAAGTGTCAAGAAAGATTAAAATAATTATCGTCGATTTTCCTTACAGACACCTTTTTTCTCAAAATATTCGAGAAATCAGTGTACTCAGGAGTAGTCTAACACTTAAGTAGAAACAATTTATTTAGCATACCACATTTTGGATTTCAAGATGGAATGCTTCACTGAGAATGCTATTCATACGTTAATTTATCAAATGGCACTAGTATTAAATAATAAAATAACACCGATTGGTATTTTTTGTGGCCATTCCAAGTCGTTAGATTGTGCCGATCATGTTACTCTCTTAGAAAATTCAAGTTTTATAGGATTAATGGATTTACAAACAGATGGTTTGAATCATACTTAACAAACAGGATGCAGAATGTTGAGTAGAATAGTTCAAACTGTGTCGGAAGGATAGAAAATTCTAGTAATTAAGGAGAAATCACAAATGGAGCCCCACAGGGTTCAATTTTTAGTCAACTTCTATTCCTTATATTTATGTCAGTTACCTACCACTTAACATTCAACAAGCTGCATAGGTACAGTTAGAGAGAAAGCAAAGGAAGAGATTGTAAATGACATTTTCCAAAGACTTATTAAGTGGTCCTAGTGGTCCTCAGTAAACTGACGTCCCCTAAAGTTAAAAACAAACAACAACAAAAAAAAAAAAACCGCGCTATATTCAGTTCTACACAACAAATAGAGTGACACCAACAACTGATATAGTACATAAGCAGAAGTCAGGAAATACGGTAAGATGCTCCTAATTTTCGGATGTACATACTGAGGCAAACTGGAAGATGGGTATTACTGAGTTCCTCAAACAATTAAGTTCAGCTTTTTTTGCTTTCCTATAATTGCTAATACTCGAAAGAAATGGTTCAAATGGCTCTGAGCACTATGGGACATAACATCTGTGGTCATCAGTCCCCTAGAACGTAGAACTACTTAAACCTAACTAACCTAAGGACACCACACACATCCATGCCCGAGGCAGGATTCGAACCTGCGACCCCAGCAGTCGCGCGGTTCCGGACTGAGCGCCTAGAACCGCGAGACCACCGCGGCCGGCACCCTAATACTCGAAACAAACGAATTAACATTCTGTCATATTTTACGTATTTTCACTCTTTAATGTCTTATAGATTGATTTCCTGGGATAACTCACCGCTTCGAAGGAAAGTACTGATTGCACAAAAGAGAGCAGTAAGAATAATACCTGGTGTTCACCGATGGACTTTATGTAGACACCTCTTCAAGGAGCTAGGCATTTCATCTGTGCCATCAATACGTACATATATTCGCTCATGAGATTCGTCATAAATTATCCATCACAATTTGAGGAGACTAGTGATGTCCACACTTGCAACCCTAGGGGAAATAACGACCTTTATCACCTATTCTTAAAGCTATCAGTGGCTCAGAAAGGAATGCAGCAACAAAAATTTTTGATCATTCGCACAATAATATAAAATGTCTGACTGACAGCAAAGCAAGTTTTAAATCTAAACTAAAATCATTTCTTCTGCACAACCCTTTCTACTCCTTTGGACGTATTTATATTAGAAAGCTAGTAGCCTGAAAAAAATGTTTTAGCTGTAGCAGCATGAGTAGCACTAAAATGTGTCTATGAATTTTAACACTAGTCATGTATGTACATCCTGTAAACTGACTCGTTCTACAACATCGCAAAAGAAGCGTTCAAATGATCTGTGGAATACTGTCTGACTCACTGCAGGAAAACAATATGACGGTGATGTGGTGGAATATTTTTATGCTTTAACGGTACCATCCGATGCACGAGAACCTCAGACGAATTAATGCTTGCACCAAAATCTACCCCTAGAAATGACAATGTTTTTTCCAGCATAACAGTGAAACACATGGTTATAAGTACGCTTTCAGAATAGAAATGAATATAATTATACAGTTCATTATGTGTTCCTAGGTCAGCTGTGTGTTACGGGGTGGTAAATATTCATACTAGTGGGAAAGGAGCTTAAAATTATATATTGTAGTTTCACAGGTAAATAACATTACCATTAATTTATTTTACAGTTATTTTACAGTATCTGGATCAAACAAGTTTATGACCAGTGAGCAAGACAACGTTTTGTAAAGGTCGAAATTTTTGCAATATTATTAAAGCGCAGTATTTGCGTATTACATCTAAGGAATCACAATATCTCAAATTGGACTTGAGGGCAACATCTGCATATTAAATAAAAATGAATCAAAATATCGTAGCTTGAATTTGAGCGCGGTACTTGCAAATTACACTGAAGTGTCAAAGAAACTGGTGTAGGCATGCGTATCCAAATACAGAGTTATATATACAGGCACAATTAAGCGCTGCGGCCGGCAACGCTTATATTAGACAACAAGTGTCTGGCGCAATTGTTAGATCGGTTACTGCTGCTACAATGACAGGGTATAAAGATTTAAGTGAGTCTGATCGTGGTATTACGGTCAGCGCACGAGCGATGAGACACAGCATGTCGAAGGTAGCGATGAAGTGGAGATTTTCACGTACGACCATTTCACGAGTGTACCGTGAATATCAGGAATCCGGTAAAGCATCAAATCTCCGACATCGCTGCGGACGGAAAAAGATCCTGCAAGAACGGGACCAGCGACGACTGAAAAGAATCGTTCAACGTGACAGAAGTGCAACCCTTCCGCAAATTCCTGCAGATTTCAGTGCTGGATCATCAACAAGTGTCAGCGTACGAACCATTCAACGAAACATCATCGATATGGGCTTTCCGAGCCGAAGGCCCACTCGTGTACCCTTGATGAATTCACGACACAGAGCTTTAAGGCTCGCATGAGCGTAACCCCGACATTGGACTGCTGACTGGAAAAATGTTGCCTGGTCGCACGAGCTTTTTTTTTTTCTAAATTGTATCAAGCGGATGAACGTGTACGGGTATGGACACAACTTCATGAATCTGTGGACCCAGCATGTCAGCAGGGGACTGTTCAAGCTGGTGGAGGCTCTGTAATGGTGTGGGGCGTATGCAGTTGGAGTGGTATGGGATACGTCTAGATACGACTCTGACAGGTGACGCTTAAGCATCCATTCATGTCCATTGAGCATTCCGACAGACTTGGGAAATTTCAGAAAGATATTGCGACACATCCATAATTGCTACGGAGCGGCTCCAGAAACGGTCTTCTGAGTTTAAACACTTCCGCTGGCCCCCAAACGCCCCAGACATCAACATTATTGAGCATATCTGGGATACCTTGCAACGTCTATTCAGAAGAGATATCCACCCCGTCGTTTTACTACGGATTTATGGACAGTCCTGCAGGATTCATGGTGTCAATTCCCTCCAGCACTCGGCATTAGTCGAGTGCATGCCTCGTCGTTTTGTGGCACTTCTGAGTGCTCGCGCGGGAAGGAAGGTGTATCAGTTTCTTTGCCTCTTCTGCGTATATTAAGGGATCAGGAGCGTCAATAACAAGGACATGAATAGATTGGTGACAAACATTTATTTTTATGAACGAAGTGTTTTTGAACCACTGTTATTCAAATACAATTCGTAAGCTACTTTTATTCACGACAAATGAAATAATAAATTGCTCATTCTCGAGTACATGAATCTCAGGGTCGTTACCAGAACGTTTAAATAGCGGTCGCTGTGAGACAAATGGAACTGGAAGGCAGACTTGGGTGAGAGCTGCATTTTACCAGGCGGTGATCGGGCTGCTATTGGCGCGGGGGAAAGGCGCACTGCTGGCGGCTGGCAGCGTCGCGTGGAAGCGCGAGAGAGCGGGCGGGCGTGCTGCAGACGGCGACGCGTATGCGGCGGGCAGCGCCGTCTCCGTCACAGGTGTCTTCCTTCTCGTCTTTCCAACCAGTCTCCCTCCAAGGCGATATTTTCTCCGGAGCTTTTCCCCTGCGTGTGATTCGCTGCTAAATAATTCTTTCAGCCAATCAAAATTATCCTGAATCATCCTTGTTAAATGTTCTGTGCCGGGTACATTGCCCACGATTGGACGACAACATGCTGACCTTATTGTTGTTGGAATTCCTCCACTGTGCAAGCCCCATTGCTCCAGCTTAGAACAGACATCCTGTGCTCCGTTCATTTGTCACCCCCTCCTCCACCTCCTCTGCTAAAATATACTTTAGTGCGTTCCTTCCCATACTCATGTCGGCAAGAGAGCTCAGGCAAGCGCTAAAAGTTATTCACAGTAGTCGGAAAACTGCATCTCGCATTTGTCATTGGTGTCTCACGTCCTGGAAAGGCATCCAATTGTCCCCTCTGTCCCTTTATCGGAGAATGTATTCCTTCAACTCAAAAGCACAGAAAAACATTCTGACGTATGACGGTGAACGGTGTGGATGTCCCGGTGTGGGGACGTCTCTCTACCATAGGCGTCTGCCTGCGTCGCACACACAGACGGACAGTGACGTGGGGCGGGGGTGATCAGCGCGTTATCCTCAGGTTCATTACAAGTCACAATGAAACAATTACGATATATAAGAAACACATTAACATAACTGTTTCACAGTTCATGTTAATTCCTGACAGTGAGTCACTGCAGTTCTCTTTTTACCATACGGTGTTGATCCTTTGCTAGGTTTCAAAAGAGGTGGGGAGCGGTGGATGCGAAGATCAAGCGAAGAACTGTACCGGAACATGAGAACAATATCCGGGGAAATCAGACTCAAAAGGGCAAGGTTTGCTGGACATGTAGTTAGGGTGAGTATGGACAGAATGACGAAGAGAACGTGGGAAACAACAGGGAGCACAAGGGGAAAGACAGGAACCAAGTGGGTTGTTGAACTTCGGAAGGACTGGTTGGAATTGGGGATCAACATCGAAGGAAAGGAAAATTGGAGGAACAGATATACACCGACCAATATGCCGGAGATCAATGACAGAGAAGAATACAGAAAAGATTAGAGTGTCACCAGTGGAGCCGACAGTAGAAACGGAAACTGAAGATCTCGGAAGAAGAGCGGGAGAAAAGAAGAGAAAGAATGAAGAGGTCCTGGGAGAAGAAGAGGAAAATGCAGACCACGAAGGGGCTACCCGTGGTCCTACAGAGGCCGTAACGCAAGAAGAAGAAGAAGAAGAAGTGTTGATCCTTATCGCTTTCCTACAGTGTAGCTGTAACAACACTTGCGCCGAATAGGTAAAAGTTCACCAAGCTACCACTTCGATGACCTAAGCTGTTTTTATTTTTTTATTTATCTTTTTTGTTCCCTCCTGCTACACCGTTTCTGCATGAAGTGCTGTTTTCCACTGTCGCAGAAGCTGATTAGCTTGATGGTAACTGGATTCTAAAATTAATGGTGCTAAACTGGTTCGATTACCTATGTCTGCTCGCAACCACGTAGACGAATTGTGGTCAAGTGTTATGGTAAAAAATTTGGTATTACTGCTCTCATTGAAATATCTCCAATATTGCACCCCAGTATAATGTGCGATGTGTAATGTGTGTGTGTGTGTGTGTGTGTGTGTGTGTGTGTGTGTGTGTGTGAGAGAGAGAGAGAGAGAGAGAGAGAGAGAGAGAGAGAGAGCGCAGTGAAGGTAAAGCCTTAATATTTAAGCTCCACATCAAATATAAATCTTTATTCCGTAGAAAATAATTTGTAAATGGAATCTGACCTCCTCCAGATAACAAAATTAACAAAGACGTAACACGCTAAGGTAATCAAACGGCAAGGAAAAGGGATTAAATGATAAACACTTCATCAAGAAACTGACCGAGGATTGAATAACATATTTGCTTTTGGCTCATTTCTGTCAAGTAAGAAGGAATCGTTGAACCATTAACATCAGAAGATACGTTATTAATGCAATTTCTGTCTAATATCTCAAGGTAGTGCCAGGTAATTCTGTAACATACTGAGTTCGTCCGTAACGGCAGCCTTCAACTTACCTTCCTACATCGGAGAAACCTGATTTCACGCAAAGGGACAATACGTTTTCCATATTTTGCAATTGCTGACTTCAGTGAATTGCCTGAATAGGTTACAAGAATATAGCAGCGTGGCAGCGTGCCGCTTCATCACTCAGAAGAACGAAGAAATGACTTTTTTTGGACGGATATAATTCAGAAAACGATCTCGTTAATATATCGACATATCGCTACTAAAAGAATGGTGTTAACTAACAAGGCCAGAGCAGTAAATACAAAAGGAAATATATCAAAGCGTAGTCGGGAGAACATGCCCTCAATACACAATTGTAAAGAAGGCAACCACTCTTTTATATTTCAGGAGAGGACTGCAACTTTGAATCTACAGCACGAAGGCCTGAAGACTTAACACTAGTTCCTATAATCAGCTTCCATTTAATAAAAAATGAACAACCTGTGAGTTTCCACGTTTCTTTGTAGACGAATGTTGCCGCAAGCCTGAGTGCGGATAATCGCGAAGTAAACTGTGCAGAAATTTAGAATACGCTCTTGAAGTATCCTAACCAGTCACTTAATATTCACTACGACAAGTAACTGAAATGATCTCACCGGATTTCTACATCGTCGTAGAAATTCCGATGCAGTTTGCACCATGAAGGGAAAGCAAGACCTCATCTTTGCCCAGACAGAAGTGAACTTCACGAAAAATATTACCAGAAATCCGGATGTACATTCAGACAAGAAACAATTCACGGCTTCCAAACCACGAAAGCTCCCAGTGACAAACCGACCTCCCAAAAATGCGAAAATGTCTCAGTGGGCACACGAAGACGTTGCTCAAAGAACCTATTCCGATCAGTCAAAGCTAAGTATAGCAGAAACACACGAAGTATAATAAAGATGATGTCGCGATTTATGCAAAGTGAAGATATATTGAGTAAAATGAAATTGCCATATATCTGAACGTAAAGTATTTATACAGTAGTAGTATACATTGCTTTTACCCTGTTGTCCATCTACAGCAGCACACTTCAGTAATTTTACTTTCTCAGTACTGGGTTCGGCATATCTATGCTCATCTCTGCAGTCAGTTAAGCTATGTTGCCGGGCGGGCCTCTGGGGAGGAAAACTCGCTCTTCTACCAGAACGGCAAGTTGCGCAATTCGATTATAGGAATCAGTGGAGACTTCCCCGACAGTTTCTCAGCTGCAGAGTTCGTGTCTGTCCTACGATAATTTCGCTTCTGGGAGTCACGACAGGAGCAGACGTGGCACACATAGAAACACGTTACATGGGAGAATATTCTTAACGCACGAAGAACGTGGCAGAAGAGGGAAAGAAAGGGAGACAAGTGCGTTTTTACATTAAAAATTCAATCTTTAACTGTAATGTCGAGCACCTTCCTTCCAACTGTGGCAAATGTTCGTGAGACTATCGCGCGTCACTGAAACAGCTGGGTATTTTCAAGAACGACGCTCTCTTTTGTTCAGGTGACGTCGGCTGTTGTGGAAACACGCCATCAGGATGACCACTGTCCTGGCGAGACATGAGCGCACGTGCGCCGAGCGATGGTGTTTATCTACAGCACCACGATTACAGCCCTCTCTATGGAAAGTTAGTAAAAGTACGGCGTACCGCGGTCTGCCGATCTCGAAGGCACAAAGCAGTGGCGTCCTACACAGTGCATCCAATAGGTTCGGAGACAGATTTTATTTCTGGCGTATATACGATGTCAGGGAATTAATTACGGTGGCAGCTTGAACTAACAACCGCAAACAACAGACGTGCATTCGACCAGTGACTTGTGGCCAGACGTTGTTAAGTAGCCGGCTTGCGGTTGTAGTGTGTCAATGTTATTGTGTCACAAATCGCAATGAAGGAACGAGCGGTAATCCGGTGTCAGGTTTTACTCGGAAAACAACTACGGAGACATTTGAGTCCATGAAAATGACTTACACATTAATAGTTTCAGTCCTGCACGAGTGTTTGAGTGGTTAAACCGTTTTAAAGGACATGTTTCACTCGAGAACAGCGAGAGATTGTGGCGTCCCCATTCAAGTTCGTTCGACGGAAACATTGAGAAAATTCGCGACCTTTTGAAAACCGTCCGTCATCTCTCGAGGGGAACTGTCGCTGAAGAACTGAACATCTCGGAACAAAGTGTTTAGAACATTCTCCAGGATGTTTCGAAGAAGAGAAAAGTGTGTGCAAAGTTTGTCCCGAACACCTGGACTCCAGAGCAATACCAACAAAGCGTGGACTTCTGCCGCGACTTGACTGAAACACTGAACGTGGACAGTTTTTTCTGGAAAACATTGTCACTGGTAATAAGACAAAGTGGAGAATGGGCTTCTGATAGTTCGCCAAACTGAATCAGATGCAAATGACAAAATACAAAGAGAAGACAATGCTCATAGACTCTTTTGGGCTTCACTGTATTACCAAAGGCAACTTGCTCCCACCGGCACCACTGTAAATTCCCAGTGTTATTTGGGTGTCATGGATACGCTGAGCAAGAAGTTTGAGGAGGGTTCATCCGCAAAAGTGTATCGGGAGAGATTTCTTCTTGCTGCACGACAATGTGCCCGCTCACAATGCTGCAGTTGTAGTGCAATTTCCAGGGAAAAACAAGTGTCAGTTTTCAACCACCATCCGCAATCACTCGACTTGGCGGGGTGTGGCTATTATTCATCCCCAAAAATTAAAATTCACGTAGAGGATCAATGCTGTGACGACATAACCGACGTACAAGCCAATGTGACGCGCTAGTTGAACAACAGACGAAAGAAGGACTTGCCAGAACGAGATTTTTACTCTGCAGCGGAGTGTGCGCTGACATGAACCTTCCTGGCAGATTAAAAATGTGTGCCGGACCGAGATTCGAACTCGGAACCTTCGCCTTTCGCGGGCAAGTGCTCTACCAACTGAGCTACCCAAGCACGACTCACGGCCCCTCCTCACAACTGTACTTGCACAGTACCTCGTCTCCTACTTTCCAAACTTCACAGAAGCTCTCCTGTCAACCTTCCTCCTGGAAGAAAGGATACTGCGGAGACATGGCTTAGCCACAGCCTGCGGGATGTTTCCAGAATGAGATTTTCACTCTGCAGCGGAGTGTGCGCTGATATGAAACTTCCTGGCAGATCAAAACTGTGTACCGGACCCAGACTCGATCTCAGAGTTGACAGCTGCGAAGGAAGCAGAAGGATGAAGCTCACACTGCAAGCACGGCCAACCTCGCGAGCCACAGCTGCCACCCGCTGTCGCCAGGCTTTCGGCCTCACCATTACAAAACTTCCCACTGGCACTAAGGTTCAGTTTCAAGCGGTGATTTTGTTTTCATTTCTTACAGGAATCATTATTTTATTTGTTCTGTGATAGTGAACAGTACCAGAAACCCGTTTGTCAAATGTTATGATGAGTGAAGAAGTTCGACGTCTGTCTCTTGGCAAGTGTTGCCGTACGAGCTCAGTCGAGGTGCTGAGTACTCACACTAGTGCCAACTTCGAGAAAGAAACATTAAATGCTGACCCAGTTCTCCCCATCAACAAGGTGATCGAAAGAACTGTTGCAGCTCTGAATACAAACTAGAGCGCTGTTATGAAAATTGACCAGCATGTTTTTGGGAAAAGATAGGAAGCTGAAATATTCTCGAAGCAGGAAACTGTGGAGAAAACATCGCAGGGGTAATTGCGTGGTCTTCATGCTTGTAATTGTTACGTAAAGAGGAACAACCTACACTCTTAGGAAAGCAGGTCTTTCCAAGGCAGTACCACTCGTTATTTCACTACGGACGTACCTGCGGCCGAAAGGTTTTGATATAGACAGAAGTTATAGGGGTGACTGACAAGAAAACTTAACAATGGGTTACTTATGAACATAATAACCTGTTTCTCATAATTAGACCAAACAGGCAGCTGCTTTGCTCTTGAGCACGAGTGGAGCATCATGCAACAAATTTAACTCAAACCGTCTCCTGCAAGAGATATCTAAAAGAGTTGCAATTTGGAACAGATGAAAATGTTATTTTTTCCTAAGATTTGGTTCGCATAAAATCCACCTAAGAAATGCCATTTCTTATATTTTCAACATGTCACCTTAAAATTTATTGCCTCTAGTAAATCTAAAACGAGAAGGCAGTGCAACTCTTCGAGAACACTTTAGATGCCATTTCTACTTTTGTACGCTGAATAGTGTGCAAGTTCGCACATATCTGAATGAAATGTGGGATAACGGGCGCGTTCCGCGCTGGATGTGGCAACTCAGCTCCTTGCCTCCACGTGCTGCTGCCGAACAGTCAATTATAAGGAGAATTTGAACACAGCAGAGTGTTCTATAGCTGTAGCCCGCCAGAATTTAGCATAAGCTACTGCGGATCACTATCCCGAATAATGGCGGAAGATTGTTAATTACACCAAAGAAACGATTCGAGTCTTATGGCGAAGACCGTCACTCCCTAGCTGCTGCATCATACTCAGAGAGAGAGATGGAGAGAAAGAAAGTAAGAAAGAAGACTTCAAGATTGATTGAAAATATTCACTTTATCATAACGTTACATAAATGGAATTTTGAGGATTTTTAATTTTTTAATTTTTATTTGTTTATTAATTTTTATCGACTGTGTGATAAATGCTCCTTTCTTGGGCCGCAATGACACTTGCTTCGGCCGCAGGTTGGACACCTCTGCTCTATATGATTCGTAATGTCCAACCTCTCTGCCGGCCAGGGTGACCGAGCAGTTACAGGCGCTCCAGTCTGGAACCGCGTGACCGCTACGGTCGCAGGTCCGAATCCTGCCCTGGGCATGGATGTTTGTGATGTCCTTAGGTTAGTTAGGTTTAAGCAGTTCTAAGTTCTAGAGGACTGATGACCTCAGAAGTTAAGTCCCATAGTGCTCAGAGCAAGTTGAACCAGATGAACCAACCTCTCTACCAATTTTAGAATGACACCAACACACCTATAAGAGAAAGTTACTTTACTGCGAAGATTCAATTCAGTGAAATAGGTCTTCAAGAGTACAGAAATGTTGTCCAACTTGCGACATAAATTTTTCTGCGTTGCATACCACAAAGATTAAAGGAAATATTGTGAATGAGAGGTACATATACAGTGTGTTAACTTCTGTTCGAAGGTTTTTTAAGCAGCTGTAAGAGCAGTTTTGTCTAGACAAAAAGGCGCATACCAATCTATAGTTTTCAACCCTCACGTGTTACAAACTGATAAGGCACTGTTGGCCAGTACAATAGCAACACCATGGTTGCAACAGATGCCAAATTGGTATGTAGGTTACTACAGGAAGAATTCAGCATTCCAAGCCAGTTGCACAAGCTAGTTACGAGTAATGCTGTGAAAGGGCAGAACATTGGCGGAGCTGTCACTTGTTCTCAGGTGATTCATCTGAAAAGATTTGTGACGTGTTTGAGCCCGCACGACGGGACTAACATACTTTGAACGCGGAATGGTGATTGGAGATAGAAGCATGGGAATATCCATTTTAAAAAACGTTAGTGAACTCAATACTCCCAGCCCCACAGTGCCGAGTATAACAAATTTCAGGCATTACCTCCCACCACGAACAATTAATGACCAAGAGTAGCGTTGTTTGCGTAGGGCTGTCAGTGCTAACAAACAAGCAACACTGCATGAAATAACAACAAAAATCAGTGTGGGACGTACGACGAACGTATCCTTAGGACCGTGCTGCAAAATCTGCCGTTAATGGGCTAAGGCAGCAGACGACCAATGCGAGTGCCTTTTCTAACAGCACGATTTTGGCTGCAGCGCCTCATCTGGGCTTGTGACCATATCGGTTTGACCGTAGCCGACTGGAAAACCACGGCCTGGTCAGATGAGTCCGATTTCAGTTGGTAAGAACTGATGGTTGGGTTTGAGTGTGGTGAACCCAATTTGCCAACAAGGCACTGTGCAAACTGATGGTGGCTGCATAATGCTGTGGGCTTTGATTAGATAAAATGGATTGGGTCCTTGAACCGATCATTGTCTGGAAGTGGTTACGTTCAGCTATTTGGAGGCCATTTGCAGCCATTCATGAATTTAATTTTTATTGATCACAATGCACCATGTCACCTGGCCACAATTGTTCACGACTGGTTTGAAGAACATTCCGGACAATTCGAGCGAATGATTTTGAGAGGTGGCATGACCCCTCTCTCATATTTCTATCTTACTCTGAGTAATTCGATTTTCCTCTCTAATTGCATGCGGTGAAAAGTTGCTGTTCTTCACACGCGGACTTCCCGCGCAGCGTCTCTCGTCACCTGGGTGGTCCGGTGGCAGGCAGGCTCCGCTGATCTTGAAAGGGTTAAGCTGACGGGTGTGAGGGAGTCGAGTGGATGCTTTCCAGACGCCGATATTGTCATAAGAGCGGGGGCGACAAGCCCACAGGGGCCTGACTGAGCGGCTGGGCAAGAGATTCCGTTACTTCACAGAAACTTAGTGAAAACTCTTTCTGGCGGGCTACCAGCGAGGCGTGGGAATGACTTGTGTTTCCAGGCAGTCTTGGCGGGCAAATTACCGCATTTACTGCAAAATCATAAAGGTGATTGGCTTGTTCAGGGGATAGCTCCGTGACGTAGCAAAATCGGCGCAGAAATTTTCCGCCAAGTATCTCCATTGGTGGAATAGTAGTGCGTCGGCAATAGAGTAAAATTTTCCGCCGATTTTCGAGTAGCTGATTGGAACGTTTAACCACAGCCACTGTCGTGGGGGCAGGAATGTTCTGTGTTCGGCTTGTACAGGTGCTCTTGAGAGAGTCGGCTCTCGCCTTTAGGTCAGAGTAGGTTACAAGACTGAACTCTCGCTGCTGTGGACAGCCTGCCTTCCGTTGGCTGTCTAATATACTTTCATTTAATTGTAACTGTTTGATGAAGTTGCTGAAGTTTCGACTTCAACGTAACTTTCCGGGTACAGTTGGCAATTGAGAGCTCTGCGTACAAGCGGCCTATGTTGTCCGTCTTGAGCAGTTTTGGCTAAAGTTGACTGTATCGGGATTAATGTGTGACTTCGCTTGTTAAAATCACTCATTGTTCCGTCAGTGACTGTGTAGAAAGCCTTCTTCGTCTCCCTCAGAGGCGCATTTGTATTGATAGGAAGTATTTAGTCTGGAACAACCAGACTAGGATAATTTGTTTCGGGCTATACTCGCGACATTATCGTCACCACAACTGGACGTCGAAGCAACCAGCCATCACGACCGGTAAGCCAGATCGATTAGAGTCAGCCGGCCGCGGTGGTCTCGCGGTTCTAGGCGCTCAGTCCGGAACTGCGCGACTGGTACGGTCGCAGGTTCGAATCCTGCCTCGGGCATGGATGTGTGTAATATCCTTAGGTTAGTTAGGTTTAAGTAGTTCTAAGTTCTAGGGGACTGATGACCACAGATGTTAAGTCCCATAGTGCTCATAGCCATTTTTGATTAGAGTCAGTTTGCGTTTCTTCTTAATCCATGTGCAACAGCAAAAGTCGGAGTTAGAAAAGGGGGGACTTAGAGCATCATTTCCATATGAAGAGTCTAGAAGAATTTAGTGTTAAATACACTGCTAGCCCCGGGACCTCGCAATTTGACCCTCCAGATCGCCCGACATGAATCCCATCGAACACTTATGGGACATAATCAAGGGGTTAGTTCGTGCACAAAATCCTACACCGGCAACACAAAACCCTACACCGGCAATACTTCAGCGGTTATGAACCGCTATACGAGAAGACACAGCATGGTTCAATATTTCTGCAGGAGACTTCCAACGACCTGTTGAGTCGATGGCACATCAAGTTGCTGCACTACCTCGAGCAAAATGACACGCTATTAGGCGGTATCGCATGACATTGTCACCTCGCTGTATAGTTCCACGATTTTGCTGCTCGTGTTGGTCAGGATAAAACGACTGCATGAGAAGATGGAATAGATGGATTCAGGGGGGTTATACCCTACACAAAGAAGGATCTGAACGACCTCAAGTGCCTAATGCCGAGTGAAAAAACATACTATTTGCTGGCCGTGCAATATCGTGCCGCCACGTCACGTACCTTATGTGAGGAAATGAGTTGTTTGCAACAAGACAAGTATCCACATGCACGGCGCGTCGACGAGTGGATCACCACGGAGTTTCAACACAACGACATTGTTACAGTTTCACCTGACGTGACAACCAAACCAAGCGGTGCGTCCAACGACAACGGTGGAAACATGAGTGGTGCCACACCCTATTTTCAGACGTGTTCCCATTTTGTGTACAGCATCACTATATACGCGTGCGTGCGTAGACTCTCCGATAAGAACGAATGCAGCTTCATTGCTTTCATCATCGTCATACATGCCTGCACGTGGTCTTTAGAGTGAGCGCAATTTGAGACTCGCGTAACACGTGTTAAGTAACGCGACATTACAACGCGAGGCACATGTTCCACATATGCCGTGCGGTCCAGCGCACATTGAAACGCCTCTGGCGATTGTGCCCTTGAGTTCAGGCGGAGTGGCGCGCAAGTGCCGGACAGTGGTTACTCACCTACGGCTTGCCAGTCCGACACTGCGTGATTCGCGAAGAAAATAGTTGTTATTGTTACACGAGTTCTGAATCATATTCGGATACTAATGCTAAAGACGAAGTGTTGCTTTATTTATTAATCTATAAAACATTCGAGGCGGCCGGTGTGGCCGAGCGGTTCCAGGCGCTTCAGTCTGGAACCGCGCGGCCGCTACAACGGTCGCAGGTTCGAATCCTGCCTCGGGCATGGATGTGTGTGATATCCTTAGACTAGTTAGGTTTAAGTAGTTCTAAGTTCTAGGGGACTGATGACCTCAGATGTTAAGTCCCATAGTGCTCAGATCCATTTGAACCATTTTTGAAAATATTCGAATCACGAAATAAATATTCATCTTTGAAAGGAACAGCTGTGGACAATTTCAAACTATGTCCAAGATGAGCGATGCTGATTCTACAAACTACTTCAGAATGGCGCTAAGAAAAGTAAATAATTGATCCACTGCACAGAGCGCGTTAGTAGCTGAGGATAACGATCGCGACATGAATGTGGCATCTAGCAAGGTGTGCCTTGTGATGGGAAGAGTTCACGTTGCTCGAGAAACATTATTATGAATGTAGGCCTGCCTTTCTCAGTAATAAATTTTAATAAATTAAATATATCAGTTCACTACATTCTCTCAAGATACTAATACTTCCGGAGTAAAATTGACGACGTTCAAATGGCTCTGAGCACTATGGGACTTAACATCTATGGTCATCAGTCCCCTAGAACTTAGAACTACTTAAACCTAACTAACCTAAGGACAGCACACAACACCCAGCCATCACGAGGCAGAGAAAATCCCTGACCCCGCCGGGAATCGAACCCGGGAACCCGGGCGTGGGAAGCGAGAACGCTACCGCACGACCACGAGATGCGGGCATTGACGACGTTCTTCATTTTCGTAGCCAGTTGTACAGTTAGTTTATTAATGCTCATATCGTGTATGCATCCATTGAAATGCTTTTTCTCGTCGCGACGCGTCAATTAAAACATGGTCATTCGTGAGGGTTTATCGACTCCTTCTGGCTTACAGTGAAAGTGTGATGTCCGCATGCATCTACATCTACATCCATACTCCGCAAGCTACCCGACGGTGCGTGACGGAGGGTACTTTGAGTACCTCTGTGGGTTCTCCCCTCTATTCCAGTCTCGTATTGTTCGTAGAAAGAAAGATTGCCGGCGTGCCTCTGTGTGGGCTCTAATTTCTCTGATTTTATCCACATGGTCTCTTTGCGAGATATACGTAGGAGGGAGCAATATACTGCTTGACTCCTCGGTGAAGGTATGTTCTCGAAACTTCAACAAAAGCCCGTACCGAGCTACTGAGCGTCTCTCCTGCACAGTTTTCCACTGCAGTTTATCCATCATCTCTGTAGCGCTTTCGCGATTGCTAAATGATCCTGTCACGAAGCGCGCTGCTCTTCGTTGGATCTTCTCTATCTCTTCTACCAACCTTATCTGGTACGGATCCCACACTGCTGAGCAATATTATAGCAGTCGGCCAACAAGTGTACTGTAACCTACTTTCTTTGTCTTCAGATTGCATTTTCTTAGGGTTCTTCCAATGAATCTCTGTCTGGCATCTGCTTTACCGACGATGCATGTAGTATTATATCCAAGTAATCACAGTGCAACTTGTATACTTAAGAAATTGGACGCTTTTTACCACGAGTACAAATGGGATTTACCTGTGGAAATTCCTAATTTTCAAAATTTATAACGTATCGCACAGAAACTTCAGCATAATAGGCAGCACGTATACCACCTTATATCGCTATATATTTAAAATTTTCTGTCTTCCTTCTTCGTTAGTATTTCATTTCCCTCACGATGAATCGTCTGTCCCACCTTGCATCTGAAGATATTGTAGATGCAGAATATATAATCTCAGTAGCTAACGGCTCGCCAGCAATTGAACTGTGACTGTGCACTGTTCTTGCCAAAAGAAAAAAACAATAACGAAAGAAAACAGTAAAACTATACAGTTATAAAAAACTGAAAAAATAATGTACGAATGAAAAAAGGTCGAGAGCTCAAATGGCGAAAAACGGAACATACTCAGTGACGATAAAGTACAGTAGCAAGGCAATATTTTTCGGACGGCCAACACCAGCGCTGCTCATATGCACGGTGGCAAAGAGAGCATATGGGAGGACCGCTTTCCCGCTCTCCGCCTCACCCCTCCCACGATGTTATCCGGCGTTGAGCGCGGCGCTTTGAAGTGTGCCAAAACCACACTGCGCCGCGCGGGCAGGTCCAGGTGTGAGTCGTGTCACCATTGTTATTGCGTCGCGCCCCAATTTGCGCTGTTCCACATGGACCTGTTAAGTTACGAAAATGCGCGCTGACCCGCGCCGCGCCACACGCACTCTGCGCGTCTCGACTTGGACCCCGCCGTACTAGCTATGGCGCCATTAGATAGACAACACGATTACCTTTGCTTCGCATAGTCGCCAACCTGTTAAGGGGAGACGCAAGAAAATTTTTATCCCTATTCTGCCAATGCTATTTTACCCTTTGAATAGGTACACTTTTCAAAAGAACTATAAGTGATAAAACAAGGAAATTATTACTATATATATGCTTCAATTTACAAGGAAAATATACATAATACCTTTTATGGTTTAGAAGAAAAAAACATTTATACTTCCACTAGTAAAACTTAACTTTTTTTGTACATTAATTATTATAAAACACTTTCTGATTGTTTGGTGGTTCTCAATCTACTTGTAATAACTTATTACCATCTCCAGTACAAATTGACCAAATTTCTTGTTTCTAGCCCATTAGTTAATCAAATAATGGTACCTGAAAGTAAAAAAAAATGTAGTTTTGAGAAAAATACATTTTCATTTTAATATTGCAATTCTAGTATAGTTATTGATGAGAATTACTTACCATTAATATTTTCCTGCACCATATTGACCATCATCTGAATCATACTGATCATCTTTTCTTGTCTTGGTCCCTTTTCTTTTCTGTCTGGCTTCTTTTGTGCATTTTAAATTAGCAATATCTGCTTTGTTGATTCTCTCTTTATTTATTTGCGCCAAGGATTTTGCAGTATTTCCACTAGATTTTATGCCCAATAATTCCAAAACATCCAGTTTTCTAATTAAACCACCACGGAAGCATAAAATAGCATCATAAACGCCAAATTTGAAGGTTGTAAGCAGAACAAATACAGTTTTCGGTAACCGGTTCCAAATGACAGAATTCACACATTCATTT
This sequence comes from Schistocerca americana, assembly GCF_021461395.2. Lineage (NCBI taxonomy): Eukaryota > Metazoa > Arthropoda > Insecta > Orthoptera > Acrididae > Schistocerca > Schistocerca americana. The sequence goes on from NC_060119.1 coordinate 806,200,338, forward strand.
AAATTTTGGGTTTTCCCATGAAGACATTTCTTCAACAAGGTATCTTTACAAAGGTCTCTAAATTTGGGTTTAATTTCATTCATTAGTGATGCAGGTAAAGAATGTTTGTAGTCATATCTGGCACTTCTCCTGTACTTGCACCAAGTGTCAGGATCATTCGGGCAAAGACTGTGCACTGGATTTTCATTTGTGGAAAGCTTATGGAAAAATATAGCCCATACCGCTTTTTACATGTTTTCTAAATTCCCTAAATTTCCTCTTATGGCCAAGCCATAAGAATTCTGTAATCTATCTATTTCAACATTTGTCAGGCGACCTTTACCACCTATCTTCTTACCATCTTCCAATGCTATTTTTGACTTTTCTTTCAATTATCTTCTCAACCTGGACCCCATTCTCTTCTGGACATGCCCAATGAACTATAATTTAAAAATTGTGACATTAGGACCATAGGGCTGTTCTGCACATACCTTGTCATAAGCCTTGCCGTCACCGTCCCCAGATTGCACAGAGCGTCAGGAAAACCATCATATCTCACGAAAAAATTGTCGTATTTATATAAAACAAAAACTGTGTCACAAACGAAAGACCAGGCATTTCAAATATGCTAAAATCTAAAAATCGAATTTTTGGGGCCCACTTGCCTTCCGTCTCCCCTTAAATACCATGGCTGGTCCCCGTTATGTTATTTTTAAACAACAAAGTACAAGTCGAACGTCGACATAGTGCGTATACAGCTTACAACAACCTTTTGCTATACATTAAAATTTATCAGAATATATCAAGTTGTGCTTGACTTAAGGAATTAGCAACACTTTGAGCACAATTGTCAATGTAAGTTTTTGGAATTAACTTCCGTTTTAATCCATTGTCGGTGGCGGTAACTCATTAGTGATACTTCACTTGGAATTAGCTTCCGTCTAGTCCATTGTCCGTGGGTGGTAACTTATTAATGATACTTCGCTGCAGATTTAACTCTTTAGCTGATAAAGTTTTCTGCATATTGAAGGTTGGAGGAAACACACCAACTCTAGACTGGTCTACACAAGGCGTTCATTTTGATTTCCAATATATCACTGATACCTACTATATCTGCAATACCCACACCTACTAAATCTAGACAGTCTTTGCATTCCCCTAACACGTCCGAGCTTCTGACATTCCGCGCCCTGACTCGTAAAACGTTATCCTTTCATTGATTATTCAGTCTTTTTCTCATGGTCATCTCCTCCTTGTCAGTCCCCACCCTGATATCCGAGTGGGAGACTACTCCGGAAATCCACAAACACAGTACTGACCTATAATCACAACTGAGCTTGACAAAGACTAGATTACTAACGCACTGGCTCCACAAAGACTGAGCTGGATCATAGACTCTTTGTCACGACATATTAAATAACTTCTCAGTAATTACAAGCACTGTTTCATACAGCTCAAAACGATACAGTGATAAAGTAACAGTTAGGACCGAGTACTAAGGCGACAGTCACCCAGCCATTGGCGTTGGTTATCAGGACCAGAAATCCAACAGTTTTGTCTGTATAAGTAATGAATCTGGTAAGAAGGTGTCAGTCTTCGTGCAGCCGCTCGAGGAACAGCACTAGGCAGCTCACACAGAAAACGCCACGTTATTGCAGGAGGAGATGGCATACCCGCGCTACATTGTATAAACCCATCGATAATATTTTTATTAATACCGAGAACTATGTTGGCGCACAAGTGATATTGCATAGTCATTCAGTGTTTTGTGGTGGTGTTCTGAACTTTACTACACTACTGGCCATTAAAATTGCTACACCGCGAAGATGACGTGCTACAGACGCGAAATTTAACCGACAGGAAGAAGATGCTGTGATATGCAAATGATTAGCTTTTCAGAGCATTCACACAATGTTGACGCCGGTGACGACACCTACAACGTGCTGACATGAGGAAAGTTTCCAACCGATTTCTCATACACAAACAGCAGTTGACCAGCGTTGCCTGATGAAACGTTGTTGTGATGAGAAGAAATGCTTACCATCACGTTTCCGACTTTGATAAAGGTCGGATTGTAGCCTATCGCGATTGCGGTTTATCGTTTCGCGATATTGCTGCTCGCGTTGGTTGAGGTCGAATGACTGTTAGCAGAATATGGAATCGGTGAGTTCAGAAGGGTAATATGGAACGCCGTGCTGGATCCCAACGGCCTCGTATCAATAGCAGTCGAGATGACAGGCATCTTATCCGCATGGCTGTAACGGATCGTGCAGTCACGTCTCGATCCCTGAGTCAACAGATGGGGACGTTTGCAAGACAGCAACCAACTGAACGTACAGTTCGACGACGTTTGCAGCAGCATGGACTATCAGCTCGGAGACCATGGCTGCGGTTACCTTTGACACTGCATCACAGACAGGAGCGCCTGCGATGCTGTACTTAACGACGAACCTGGGTGCCCGAATGGCAAAACGTCATTTTTTTCGGATGAATCCATGTTCTGTTTAGAGCATCATGATGGTCGCATCCGTATTTGGTGACATCGCGGTGAACTCACTTTGGAAGTGTGTATTCGTCATCGCCATACTGGCGTACCACCCGGCGTGATGGTATGGGGTATGGTTACACGTCTGGGTCACCTCTTTTCGCATTGACGGCACTTTGAACAGTGGAAGTTACATTTCAGATGTGCTACGACCCGAGGCTCTACCCTTCATTCGATCGCTGCGAAACCTAAATTTCAGCAGGAAAATGCACGACAGCATGTTGCAGGTCCTGTACGGGCCTTTCTGGATACAGAAAATGTTCGACTGCTACCATGGCCAGCACATTCTCCAGACCTCTCACCAATTTAAAACGTCTGGTCGATGGTGGCCGAGCAACTGGCTCGTCACAATACGCCAGTCACTACTCTTGATGAACTGTGGTATTGTGTTGAAGCTGCATGGGCAGCTGTACCTGTACACGCCATCCAAGCTCTGTTTGACTCAATGCCCAGGCGTATCAAGGCCGTTAATACGGCCAGAGGCGGTTGTTCTGGGTACTGATTTCTCAGGATCTATGCACCGAAATTGCGTGAAAATGTAATCATATGTCAGTTCTAGAATAATATATCTGTCCAATGAATACCCGTTTATCATCTGCATGTCTTCTTGGTGTAGCAATTTTAATGGCGAGTAGAGTATTACAAACAATGATGCCGCACAGCACGGTAAATGGCTGGGTTACCGTCGCTATGGTACGTGGTATTGGAAAATATTACTCAAAACTGAAGGACGACAGTAACTTTCGCTTGATGTTTCACTGCCAAGAGGGATAGCTCGATGAAACCTGGACTATCATAGAGAGAACTCCTACATTATAGTACAGAACATAGTTGAGACAAATACGCAATGAGACAAATAGAATTCACACTTTTATTCGAAGACAATAATTACACTGAGCTCATCGCGTTGTATGATGGTCCCCTGGACATTAGAAAAGGCAGGACATGGTCCTTAATAGCATGTGTGATCACGACGTACAGCAATGCATGTTCTGCAACGTAGACGCTGATCAGTAGGTTGTTAAGGATTTCTTGTGGCAGGGTGCTCCGTTACTCCATCAACACTGTTGACAACAGTTGGAAGCTTCTAGCTGCGAAGAAACCATGGGTAACATAAGAAATACTTCAGTTGATTGATGAAAGGAGGAAGTACAAACATGTTCCGGGAATATCAGGAATACAGAAATACAAGTCGTTGAGGAATGAAATAAATAGGAAGTGCAGGGAAGCTAAGATGAAATGGCTGCAGGAAAAATGTGAAGACATCGAAAAAGGTATGATTGTCGGAAGGACAGACTCAGCATACAGAAAAGTCAAAACAACCTATGGTGACATTAAAAGCAACGGTGGTAACATTAAGAGTGCAACGGGAATTCCACTTTTAAATGCAGAGGAGAGAGCAGATAGGTGGAAAGAATACATTGAAAGCCTCTATGAGGGTGAAGATTTGTCTAATGTGATAGAAGAAGAAACAGGAGTCGATTTAGAAGAGATAGGGGATCCAGTATTAGAAACGGAATTTAAAAGAGCTTTGGAGGACTTACGGTCAAATAAGGCGGAAGGGATATATAACATTCCATCAGAATTTCTAAAATCGTTGGGGGAAGTGGCAACAAAACGACTATTCACGTTGGTGTGTAGAATATATGAGTCTGGTGACATACCATCTGACTTTCGGAAAAGCATCATCCACACAATTCCGAAGACGGAAAGAGCTGACAAGTGCGAGAATTATCGCACAATCAGCTTAACAGCTCATGCATCGAAGCTGCTTACAAGAATAATATACAAAAGAATGGAAAAGAAAATTGAGAATGCGCTAGGTGACGATCAGTTTGGCTTTAGGAAAAGTAAAGGGACGAGAGAGGCAATTCTGACGTTACAGCTAATAATGGAAGCAAGGCTACAGAAAAATCAAGACACTTTCATAGGATTTGTCGACCTGGAAAAAGCGTTCGACAATATAAATTGGTGCAAGCTGTTCGAGATTCTGAAAAAAATAAGATAACCAATGACGGACGGAGCAAGGAGGACATCAAAAAACGCATTTCCGGCCAAGAGAAGTCTACTAATATCAAATACCGGCCTTAATTTGAGGAAGAAATTTCTGAGGATGTACGTCTGGAGTACAGCATTGTATGGTAGTGAAACATGGACCGTGGGAAAACCGGAACAGAAGAGAATCGAAGCATTTGAGATGTGGTGCTACAGACGAATGTTGAAAATTAGGTGGACTGATAAGGTAAGGAATGAGGAGGTTCTACGCAGAATCGGAGAGGAAAGGAATATGTTGAAAACACTGATAAGGAGAAGGGACAGGATGATAGGACATCTGCTAAGACATGAGGGAATGACTTCCATGGTACTAGAGGGAGCTGTAGAGGGCAAAAACTGTAGAGGAAGACAGAGAAGACAGAGATTGGAATACGTCAAGCAAATAATTGAGGACGTAGGTTGCAAGTGCTACTCTGAGATGAAGAGGTTAGCACAGGAAAGGAATTCGTGGCGGGCCGCAGCCGCATCAAACCAGTCAGTAGACTGATGACAAAAAAAAAAAAAAAAAAAAAAAAAAAAAAAAAAAAAAAAAAAAAAAAAAAAAAAAAAAAAAAAGATGGTGCGTATGGACGTGCTGCAATACTTCTCCCCAATCCATCACAGACGTGGTTGATGGGACCTGAATCATGGGAAAGGAAGGGCCGGTCAAACTACCGAATAGCCTCTCGTTGTCAGAGCTTCTCCATCTGCACAGTTCTATGTGTCCCCACATTGTCATGCTTAAAAACAGGAGAAGTACGCGCACTGAGGGTTCCGTTCGAACTTAATTATGTGTTTAGAGAATTCATCTATACGTTTCGATTAATGAGCTTACGGGTATATGTTTGACCAAATAGCCTATCTCGCAACTGCATTGACATAAAAGTTTAAATATTTCTTAGCGTGAAAGGACCATAGATCTTAGTGTCTGACATAAATTTCAAGTTGATACCACTAGTCGTTAGTGAGAAAAAGGGGGATTCACAGACAGAGAGACAGGCGGACAACGAAAGGTAAAAAAATGTATTTTTACCTGATATAATTACCAATTAACGATTTTCAGATTTTTTCCCTTCGCTTGCAATGTTAAATCTTACTTCTTGCTAAATTTCATGAGCCGGCCCGAGTAGCCATGCGGTTCTAGGCGCTACAGTCTGGAACCGAGCGTCCGCTACGGTCGCAGGTTCGAATCCTGCCTCGGGCATGGATGTGTGTGACGTCCTTAGGCTAGTTAGGTTTAATTAGTTCTAAGTTCTAGGCGACTGATGACCACAGAAGTTAAGTCGCATAGTGCTCAGAGCCATTTGAACCATAAATTTCATGATTTTAAGTAAACGGACGACATCCTATAAGTTTTAATGAGTGACTTACGAGTATCAAAATAGCAACACAGATAACTATATCTTTTGATTGCATTGACTTAAAAACTTGATTTTTTTGGGTCAGAAATAGACCGTAGACCTTAGTACTTTATATAAATTTTAGCTTTATATCTCTATCACTTCTTGAGAAACAGAAAGACGGGCGACCAAGTTATCCTTAAGGGTTCCATTTTCACACACGGTGGCATGGAACCCTAAAAATGAAGTCAGCACTAATGCACCCTAGAAAAGAGGCACATGGGGAAGGAGTACATCGCTCCGTATGAGGGTATGTTCAGAATCACTACTCGTACTCAGAAGAAACCTGCTCTCATCCGGGAAATGCACACGACCTCATTCCTCGTTGGTCCAGTTCAAATTCAAATGGCTCTAAGCATTATGGGACTTAACATCTGAGGTCATCAGTCCCCTAGACTTAGAACTAACCTAAGAAAATCACACACATCCATGCCCAAGGACGGATTCGAATCTGCGTCCATAGCTGCCGCGCGGTTCCTGACTGAAGCGCCTAGAACCGCTCGGCTACAGCGGCCGGCGTCGGTCCAGATCCTTATAGCATCATCGCTACCGGCGCCGCCAATGTGCAGGTGCTAACGGAACACGACGTACTGGTCGTCAGGGAAACACCCCAGGCTGTGACCGTGTCATTGCTGGGTGTGATATTGCGTGTCTTCCAGTGCTTCTTCCGCACCTGTGAATATTTCATAAGAAATTACGGCAACCTTTCCGATCTGGTTGGATCATATCTTCTCCGCGTTCGTGCAGTTGTATTAAACATTGTATAATAATAGCAAGTTTCATCTGTAGTGTTTCATTTACCGCCCGCATGGCCGGCCGGAATGGCCGAGCGGTTCTAGGCGCTACAGCCTGGAACCACGCGACCGCTACGGTCGCAGGTTCGAATCCTGCTCTGGCATGGATGTGTGTGATGTCCTTAGGTTGGTTGGGTTTAAGTACTTCTAAGTCCTAGGGGACCGATGACCTCAGAAGTTAAGTCCCATAGTGCTCAGAGCCATTTGAACTGCCCGCATGAATCCACGTGTTCTTTCCCTACATGTTATAAATATCGATTTTCCAATTACAACTTACTAGTTCGTTGTGAGGAACGTTTGTTAATGAGCATATTGAATTTGTACTGTTACTGTGATGCGGAAGACGAATGGGCTTCGATACCACATCTACATCATACTCCACAACCCACCGAACGGTGTGTGGCGGAGAGCACTTTTTGTTTCACTAACTGAAACCTCCAGTGCCGCTTCATTCTCGAATAGCGCGTGGGAAGAATGATTACCGGTAAACCTCTGTATTGGCTCTAATTTCTCGAATTTTCTCCTCATTGTTATTACGTGAGACGTATGTGGGGGAAGTAATATGTTGTCTGACTCTTTCCAGAAAGTGCTCTCTCGAAATTTTAATAGTAAATCTGTCCGTGATGCATAATGCCTCTCTTGTAACGTCTTCCATCGAGATTGTTGAGCATGTCCGTAACGCTCTCGTACCAACTAAACGATCCCGCTACGAAACGTGCCACTCTTCGATGGATCTTCTCTATCTCTTCTCCCAGTCATATCTGGTAGGGACCCAGATAGTTGAATAATACTCAAGAATCGGTCGTAAAAGCACATTATAAGTCACTTCCTTCGTGATTGAGTTCCATTTCCAAATCTGCTCCCGTACTCGGTAAGTACGTATTTTTTTTTTATGACGGCAGTGCGGGACGGTGTCAAAGGCCTTACTGAATTCAAGGAACACGGCATCAACCTGAGCGCCATTGTCTTCGGCGCTGTGGATCTCAAGGAGGAACAGAGCGAGAACAGAATCTCTGTTTGCGGAATCCATGCAATTTCACCCGCTGTTTGATTTCAGTTCTTTCTTGTGTATTGCACAACCTTTCTGCCATTGTTGACCGTGGTCGACCATCTACACTCTTTCAGGCACCAGCACGTGAAACAGTGCTGTGAACAATACCAAATTCCTGGACTACACCGCGTCACACCTCGTCCTTCCGCATTACCATGAGTCTTCCCCGTGAAAAGTCATTCAAATCTTATCTCCAGGCCTTGTTGTAACCATACCATCACAGCGCATCGTAATTTTTCGCTGATTGGCACACAGTGTGGCGAGGGGCCGCCCCATTTGACGCTATAGTCACGCCCACTTCACACATGTGACGCCCAGCTTTCTGTGCTCGACTGGGAGACGTCTGGGGAGATGCTCCAGCACTTTCATTCGATTCCACAGAGTCGTTAATATGTTACTTTATCTGCCCTTACTTAAGTTTTTCGGAGCAATATAGACAATCTAGTTCGGTATACAGGGTGAATCACCTAAAACCTGCACCGCAAATATTGCGGAAATGGAAAGTACTGTTGATGTGCGCTTTTCAACGAATGGATTGGCAATCAGGGACTCGTAATTTTACGCAATCAATAGATTGTAAGAATATTTAGAAAGCGTATTTTCTGTGCATACATACACTTTTTTAAATGGAATAATCCCTATTGACATTAACAAAGTGTGGTAAATTAGAATATTATTGGTGTTTGTTGCAGGATTCTAGTGCGAGCCATTTACGAGATACCGTATTTTGGAATGTTCCCACACCGACACGTGTATAATACCTGTGGTAACGCACACTAAAGAGCAACACTAGTACATACAATAGTTGTGTGGAGCCTGGCCAGTAATGAGACAGCTGGCCATTACAGGTTTTGATCAAAACGATCAGCGGAAACAAGCGCTTCCTGTCTGGAATGGAACGACTGCTGCCCATGTACTGGCATTTCGGTGGGGTTGTCCGAGCAGGCTGCAGTAATATGTCGTTGCGTATCATCAAGTGTCCGTATAGACAGGGTCTTTCAGCTTTTACAGTAGAAAAAAATATACAGGCGACAAATCTGGGGAGCGGACCGGCCAAGATACAGATCCTCTGCGTCCAGTCCAGTGATTTGGGAACAATTCGTGAAGACATGCCGTTGTACTTCGTGAACTATGGACAGGACAGCCATCATGTTGGTCCAACAGGTTCTTCGTAGCCTGCAGAGGAATGTCTCTTAGCGTCCGTGGAAGATGGTCTGTTATGAGGCTGTGGCTCGCGCGTTCGGTGTTACATCTATGAAAAACGAGCCTATGAGATGGTGGTCCACTATCCCACACCACACATTTACACTCCATACACGCTGACATGCTACATGCAGACCAGCAGTGCATGTCTCGTCGATTTACCTGGCCATGAGTGTAAATGTGGCTTCATTACTAAACAAAGTACATGATGTATCTAGCATCCTGTCTTAATGCCCAAGTACAGAGGTTAACACGGTTCTCATAATCGTGTCTATGCAGCTCTTGATGGAGAGAGATGTGACAGGGATGGAACTATGTCGATGGAGAATGCGTAGGACACTTGCCTGACTCATACCACTTCCTCGTGTGATTGCGGGGGAGCTAAAGTGCAGATCAACTGAAACAGCAGCAAGAACATTAATTTCCCTCTCTGCTGTTTCAGTTGTTTCCTTCTGTTACATTGTCTAGGTGTTGCACTACTACTTTCAAGTAACTGTTTGAAGAGGCTGATAAATAATTGCCGAAGTGATTGACGTCTACTGGGTTATCTTGCCTCATATACCGTACAAAAACGAACTGCATTCATCCAACACTCTCCATACACAACGAGCAATGAGCGTGTCGACTTTTTCTGCACTGGTAAATCCCACCGACCACTCACGACCTACTGGTTGGACTGTCACACACTAACTCAGTAACAAGTCGTAATGCACTCAATGAACACACAAGTACACTGTGAGCAAACATAACAACATCGTACCTAGCAACTACGCAGTTTGAATGGCGCAAACAAGTGTCGGTGTGGAAACCTTTCAAAATACGATATCTCATATACGGCTCCCACTACAATCCTAGAGCGAACACTACCGACATTCTAATTTACTCTGCTTTTAGTTTGTTAATATGAATAGGTATAATTCCCTTTTAAAACGTGTATGTTTGCACAAAAAGTCCACTTCCTAAGTATTGTTAAAATCAGTTGAGTGCATAACAATACAAGCCCTTGGCTACCAGTCCATTTTGTGAAAACCTCACATCAGCAGCGCTTTCAATTTCTGCTGTATTTGCAATGCAAGTTTTAGGTGATTAACACCTGATATAACAACTTTTAAGTGAATTAGTTTTGTGCTACATCTCTTGACAATGTTTTTAACTCATGTTTTAATTATACCCTAATTATATAGGACATTTTATTACTACCATAATTTCGGTGTTATTGCATACAGTAGGTACATTGCTATTTTGGTGTGGGAAAACTTTAAGTCACGATACCATGGTTGTTGACAAGATGATAATTATACATCTGTTTTTTCACCTAATAATCTGCATGAAAATTGAATACTTCGCGGAAAGTTCCACAAAAATGAAACAGAAGTCATAATAAAGCTGTTATAAAAGTATAAGTATGAACAGGCAAAGCAGTAAATACACACTTTCGAGTGAAATACGCGACTGCGTTACTGAATTCAGTACAGAAAGTATTGGCCACTCTGCCACGTTACATAGCTCTTGCCCTGGTCAGCACGATCTCCAAATATCCGAATCACCGGCACATCTGGTCATGAGCCGCCCAGTTCCTGGCATGCCACCACTCGTCAGCCACTAAATTCCTGAACTTTGGCATAGAGTTGAAGCAGCGTGGAATGACGTACCCGCACCTGTCACCCAAGCTCAGTTCAGCCCGATGCTCAGTCCAGTTAGGGTGAAAGACGCTAAGCCCTTCTTGGTTTGTTCTCTTCCATTTCTTTCCATTTTTATCACTCACTCGAAATGTCATCTTTGGGATCGGGACGATTAAGGACATGGAATAACGTGTGACCGGGAACTGAGAGCTCTAACTTCATTCGCTCTGATTAAATTGGATATTGGCTCTGGTTACGTGTCTATGTTTCCTACTGAATGTGTGAGTGCCGCCACTCTGCGAGGAGCAGTGTGCTTGAGAGAATAGCGTGTGGTCGGGCCAGAGAGTTCCCAGAATGCGGCCGATCAGCTACAATAGCGGTTGCCGACAGAAGCGACCCCTTGGGGAGCGGCTGGCTGTACGCCTATGTATCAGCCGAGATGTAGAAACCAGTGGCCAAGCAGAAGTTTGGAGCGAGCGGCTGGCGCCTCGCAAAGTTGTCTTACTGGTGAGTACGGCTGGGCGCCAGGCATGTGATTTGTGAGTGTGGCGTTCTCAGAACTTGGTGTGTGACATCGTGGGGTGCCCGACAGACAGGCGCTACACTTAGACACCTTTTTTCAGTTCTCGGGCGCAGTTTCTCACACCTCTGTCCTCCCGTGCGTGGCAAGAAAGGAGCGAGATGATTGGAGGACGAGAGATGGTTCATGCTGACATCATGGAGTGTCACTCAAATTTAGGGACAAGTCTTTCCATTGAAGCTGGATTTTGGGTGGTGTTTTTAGAGGTGTTGTGAACGACCTATGGTATGAAAATAACTGGAATGTGATTCCGCGCACATCCACGATTGAAAGCGTTGGAGCGTGGGGAAGCCGAGGAGCGCTAATTTGCCAGAGTTGGTGCGCTGAGGAGAGTTTTTGGGGAGTTTATTCTGGGGCGCCAGAGAGACAGAGGTCGTGACGTCTCTCCTGGACCGCCTGAGAGAAAATATTTCATCGTGGAGTAGAAGACCAAATTCTTGGTCGATATAGAAGTGATTACTGTCGCAGTAGCCTGAATAAGTTTCGTAGGTCCCATTTGTAATCGATAAGTTCTCTTCCGAATCCGTGACTTGTCGGGAAGTTATCCGCGGTTGCAGTTCGTAACGGAGGTCGACAATACTGTTTGGAGCATGCAGAGGAACCCAGTGCAGAGAGCTGTCTACCTAAGACCAAACTTCAAAGTTTGGTAAAGTATTCGCAGTATTGGCAAAATAGGTATTCGTTTATTCATGTTGACGCCCTCAGTTATAAACACCATTGCACTGTGATCATACCAGGGATTTTCACACGTCCGAAACTATAGTTGAGTAATTTTACTTGATCACTTTTTCGCAGCGTAGTCGAGTTTTTAATCTATTTGAAATTCCAATCTGCTCACAATAGAGTATAGGGAACGGTAGTTACATAGCAGGTCCCCGTTTAACTCTACCAACAGCTCATTCCAACTAGCTCTTTTTTGTCGAATACATTATGCCGGCCGCGGTGGCCGTGCGGTTCTAGGCGCTCCAGTCCGGAGCCGCGCTGCTGCTACGGTCGCAGGTTCGAATCCTGCCTCGGGAATGGGTGTGTGTGATGTCCTTAGGTTAGTTAGGTTTAAGTAGTTCTAAGTTCTAGGGGACTAATGACCACAGCAGTTGAGTCCCATAGTGCTCAGAGCCATTTGAACCATTTTTTGTCGAATACATTATAGTATCACTACGATGGATATTGAATTATTTCTATGTCCTAGGATAATAAATACACTACAGGCCATTAAAATTGCTACACCACGAAGATGACGTGCTACAGACATGAAATTTAACCGACAGGAAGAAGATGCTGTGATATGCAAATGATTAGCTTTTCAACCCGCCGGGGTGGCAGAGCGGTTCTAGGCGCTACAGTGTGGAACCGCACGACCGCTACGGTCGCAGGTTCGAATCTTGCCTCGGGCATGGATGTGTGTGGTGTCCTTAGGTTAGTTCGGTTGCATTTGTTCTATGTTCTAGGGGACTGATGACCTCAGAAGTTAAGTCCCATAGTGCTCAGAGCCATTTGAACCATTTTAGCTTTTCAGAGCATTCACACAAGGTAGGCGACGGTGGCGACACCTACAACGTGCTGACGTGAAGAAAGTTTCCAACCGATTTCTCATACACAATCAGCAATTTACCGGCGTTGCCTGGTGAAACGTTATTGTGATGCCTCGTGTAAGGAGGAAAAATGCGTACCATAAAGTTTCCGACTTTGATAAAGGTCGGATTGTAGCCTATCGCGATTGCGGTTTATCGTATCGCGACATTGCTGCCCGCGTTGGTCGAGATCCAATGACTGTTAGCAGAATATGGAATCGGTGGGTTCAGGAGGGTAATACGGAACGTCGTGCTGGATCCCAACGGCCTCGGATCACTAGCAGTCGAGATGACAGGCATCTTATCCGCATGGCTGTAACGGATAGTGCAGCCACGTCTCGATCCCTGAGTCAACAGATGGGGACGTTTGCAAGACAACAACCATCTGCACGAACAGTTCGACGACGTTTGGAGCAGCATGGACTATCAACTCGGAGACCATGGCTGCGGTTACCCTTGACTCTGCATCACAGACAGGAGCGCCTGCGATGATGTCCTCAACGACGAACCTGGGTGCACGAATGGCAAAACGTCATGTTTTCGGATGAATCCAGGTTCTGTTTACAGCATCATGATGGTCCCATCCGTGTTTTGCGACATCGAGATGAACGCACATTGGAAGCGTGTATTCGTCATCGCCATACTGGCGTATCACCCGGCGTGATGGTACGGGGTGCCATTGGTTACACGTCTCGGTCACCTCTTGTTCGCATTGACGGCACTTTGAACAGTGGACGTTACATTTCAGATGGGTTACGACCCTTGGCCCTACCCTTCATTCGATCGCTGCGAAACCCTAAATTTCAGCAGGATAATGTACGACCGCATATTGCAGGTCCTTTACGGGCCTTTCTGGATACAGAAAATGTTCGATTGTTGCCCTGGCCAGCACATTCTCCAGATCTCTCACCAACTGAAAACGTCTGGTCAATGGTGGCCGAGCAACTGGCTCGCCACAATACGCCAGTCACTACTCTTGATGAACTGTGGTATCGTGTTGAAGCTGCATGGGCAGCTGTACCTGTACACGCCATCCAAGCTCTGTTTGACTCAATGCCCAAGCCTATCAATTCCGTTATTACGGCCAGAGGTGGTTGTTCTGTGTAGCCGGCCGCGGTGGTCTAGTGGTTCTAGGCGCGCAGTCCGGAACCGCGGGACCGCTACGGTCGCAGGTTCGAATCCTGCCTCGGGCATGGATGTGTGTGATGTCCTTAGGTTAGTTAGGTTTAAGTAGTTCTAAGTTCTAGGGGACTGATGATCACAGAAGTTAAGTCCCATAGTGCTCAGAGCCATTTGAACCATTTTTTGTTCTGTGTACTGATTTCTCAGGATCTATGCACTCAAATTGCGTGAAAATGTAATCACATGTCAGCTCTAGTATAATATATTCGTCCAATGAATACCCATTTATCATCTGCATTTCTTCTTGGTGTAGCAATTTATTGGCCAGTAGTGTATCGCAATGATATCCCATCTGATAATTATTTCTGAAGTTGAGATACAACGTTTAGCATCCTCTCCCTGTGCGATATATATTTGGAGGATATTAATTAATCAAATTATCATAAAAATAAATTATGGCGCAGGTGTAAGCTGCTGAACTATCCTCTCGAGAGCCCAAAAAGATGCTTGTAGCGTTAATTATTATCCATTGGCCGATAAGAAAAGTGGCACACAAGGGGGGATGGAGTAGAGTGTATTACCTTTCTTATACAAATTTATATGAACATACCACCGGCACCTCGCAAGAGTTATTGGTGCTGACAGAGACAGCAGTTATGTATACTAAATTCCGCAGCCGGAATACCACCAAAGAATCTGATCATGTATTCTTTCTACATGAACTAAAATTCGTCTTCTTGGTGTTGTACTTTTAATCGTTAGCTGTGTACTCTAGATGTCGATACGCGTACTTGAGTCCTTTTGTGAACACGCTGATGTATTGTTGGAGGGAAGATCAGCGCCCTCGCCACGGCAGCTGCAGCGTCACAGAAGGGAGCTACCAGTTTCCAAGCCGGATTACTAATGAAGACCAGCCATACAGCGTAATGCCGCTTATTGGGCTACGGTTATATCATCACGTCATTGATTATGAATACATTACAGTGCTTGCGTAGATTTGCAGTCATAGGAAATGGCCTGCACTAATGACATATGGCACTACGAAGCGACAGGACACAGCTCTAGAGAGCGATGCTATGCTGATGAGCCCAACATCATGACATCTACCACTGCGAGACTGAATGGTCTCCTGCTGGCGCTGCGGCCACGTGAGGCAGTAATAAAAGTGAGTGAATGGAGAAGAGACAAACAGAGAATCATTCTAGCCCCGATTGTTTTGTCAGAATAGCACTTGGATCCTACGTCCTCATTTATTTGTTGAGTGTATTCCAATCTCTGTCTTCCGCTACAGTTTCTGCTCTCTCCCTCTAGTACCATGGAAGTTATTACCTGAAATATTAGCAAACGTCCTATCATCTTGTCTCTTCCTCTTGTTGGTGTAGTCCATATGTAATTTTCTTCGCTGATTCTGCAGAGAACTTCCTCATTCCTTACCTTAAAAATCCACTTAATTTTTAACACACTTCTGTAGTACTGAATCTCAAACGCTTCGATTCTCTTCTGTTCCGGTTTTCCTACTGCCAATGATTCACTACCGAAACGTTGTGCTCCAAACGCACATTCTCATAAATTTCTTCCTCAAATTAAGACCTATGTCTGATGCTAGTAGAATTGTCTTGGCCAGGAATGCACTTTTTACCTGTGCTAGTCTCCTTTTTGTGTCCTTCTGGCTTCTGCCGTCATGGTTTATTTTGCTTCCAACATAGCATAATTCCAAACTTTGTCTACTTCCCCATCACCAATGTTGACGTTAAGTTTCTGACTATTTTCGTTTCTGTTTCTTCTCATTACTTTTGTCTTTCTCCAGTTTACTATCAATTCGTACCGTGCACACGCTACACCGCTCATTCCATTCAGCAGATCGTGCAATTCTTCTTCACTTTCACTGAGGATAGCAACGTCATCAGTGAATCTTATCGTTGATATCCTTTCACCTCGAATTTTAGTTCCACTCTTGAACCTTCCTTTTATTTCCATCGTTGCTTATATAGATTGAACATTATGGGTGAAAGACTACATCCTTGTCTCACACCCTTTTTAATCCGAGCCCTTCGTTCTTTGTCTTCCGCTCTTAGTATTCCCTCTAGTCTCTTGTACTGTTGTATACTATCCATGTCTCTCTATAGCTTAACCCTATTTTTCTCAGAATCTGACCATCTTGCAGCATTTTAGACTGTCGTACACACTCTCTAGGTCGACAGATCCTATAAGCTGTCCTGATTTTTCTTCAATCTTGCTTCCATTATGAGTTGCAACGCCAGAAGTGCCTTTCTGATGCCTTCACCTATCGTAAACTCAAACTGATCATCATCTAACAGATCTTCAATTTTATTTTCCGTTCTTCTCTACATTATACTTGTCAACAGCTTGTAATCATGAGATTTAAAGCTGATTGGGTGCTAAATCTCGTACTTGTCAGTTCTTCCTATCTTTCGAATTATGAGGATGCTATTTTTCCAGAAGTGTGATGGTACGTCGCTAGTCTTATAGATTTAACACACCAACTTCAATAATCACTTGATTGCCACTTACCCAAATGATTTTAGAAATTCCGATGGAGTGTTGGCCATTCCATCGGCCTTATTTGATCTTAAGGCTTCCAGAGCACTGTTAATTCTGACTAATTCGAGGAAATGCGGAAAGTAGTTTCACATACCTTTTTCATTCAAATGTCGACGATAGCTCTGCGAAACACGGCCTTTCGAAATTCTTTCACCAAAGAAGACGAAGTAAATATTCCAGAATTCGAATCAAGAGCAGCTGCCAACATGTGTAACTTAGGAGTGGACATCCTGGGAGCAGTGAAGCAACTTAAATCACAATTAGGTTCCTTTTAGAGCATGCTGATGCAACAGCCTCATACTTAACAATCACACACAACAGCTCGCTCGACGAAAAAATCGTACCTAAAGACTTGAAAGTTGCTTAGGCCATACCATTATTCAAGAAAGGTAGTAGGAATAATCCACTAAATTACAGGCTCACATCATGACCGTCGATATGCAACAGGATTCTGGAACATACGAGTATATTGTGTTCGAACATAATGAATTACCTCGAAGAGAACCGTCTATGGACACACATTCAACACGTATTTGGAAAACATCGTCCCTGTGAAACACAACTAGCTCTTTACACACGCGAAGTGTTGAGTGCTATTAACAAATGATTTCAAATTGATTCCGTATTTCTGGATTTACAAAAGGCTGTTGACATTGTACCACAAAAGCGGCTTGTAGTGAAATTGGTTGCTTATGGCATATCGTCTCAGTTATGCGACTGGATTCGCGATTCCCTGTTAGAGGGGAAAGTCATCGTGTAAAACAGAAATGATTTCTGGTGTTCCACAAGGTAGTGTTACAGGCTTTATGCTGTTCCTTACCTATACAGATGATTTAGGACACAATATGAGCAACCGTCTTAGGTTGTCTGCAGATGATGCTGTCGATTATCGTCTAGTAAAGTCATCAGAAGATCAAAACAAATTGCAAAACAATTTAGAAAAGATATCTGTACGGTGTGAAAATTGGCAGTTGACCCTAAATAATTGAAAGTGTGAGGTTATCCCAACGAGCGCTATAAGGAATCCGCTAAACTTGGCTTGCACGATAAACCAGTGTAATCTAAGAGTCGTAAATTCAACTAAATACACTCCTGGAAATTGAAATAAGAACACCCTGAATTCATTGTCCCAGGAAGGGGAAACTTTATTGACACATTCGTGGGGTCAGATACATCACATGATCACACTGACAGAACCACAGGCACGTAGACACAGGCAACAGAGCATGCACAATGTCGGTACTAGTACAGTGTATATCCACCTTTCGCAGCAATGCAGGCTGCTATTCTCCCATGGAGACGATCGTAGAGATGCTGGATGTAGTCCTGTGGAACGGCTTGCCGTGCCATTTCCACCTGGCGCCTCAGTTGGACCAGCGTTCGTGCTGGACGTGCAGACCGCGTGAGACGACGCTTCATCCAGTCCCAAACATGCTCAATGGGGGACAGATCCGGAGATCTTGCTGGCCAGGGTAGTTGACTTATACCTTCTAGAGCACGTTGGGTGGCACGGTATACATGCGGTCGTGCATTGTGCTGTTGGAACAGCAAGTTCCCTTGCCGGTCTAGGAATGGTAGAACGATGGGTTCGATGACGGTTTGGATGTACCGTGCACTATTCAGTGTCCCCTCGACGATCACCAGTGGTGTACGGCCAGTGTAGGAGATCGCTCCCCACACCATGATGCCAGGTGTTGGCCCTGTGTGCCTCGGTCGTATGCAGTCCTGATTGTGGCGCTCACCTGCACGGCGCCAAACACGCATACGACCATCATTGGCACCAAGGCAGAAGCGACTCTCATCGCTGAAGACGACACGTCTCCATTCGTCCCTCCATTCACGCCTGTCGCGACACCACTGGAGGCGGGCTGCACGATGTTGGGACGTGAGCGGAAGACGGCCTAACGGTATGCGGGACCGTAGCCCACCTTCATGGAGACGGTTGCGAATGGTCCTCGCCGATACCCCAGGAGCAACAGTGTCCCTAATTTGCTAGGAAGTGGCGGTGCGGTCCCCTACGGCACTGCGTAGGATCCTACGGTCTTGGCGTGCATCCGTGCGTCGCTGCGGTCCGGTCCCAGGTCGACGGGCACGTGCACCTTCCGCCGACCACTGGCGACAACATCGATGTACTGTGGAGACCTCACGCCCCACGTGTTGAGCAATTCGGCGGTACGTCCACCCGGCCTCCCGCCTGCCCACTATACGCCCTCGCTCAAAGTCCGTCAACTGCACATACGGTTCACGTCCACGCTGTCGCCGCATGCTACCAGTGTTAAAGACTGCTATGGAGCTCCGTATGCCACGGCAAACTGGCTGACACTGACGGCGGCGGTGCACAAATGCTGCGCAGCTAGCGCCATTCGACGGCCAACACCGCGGTTCCTGGTGTGTCCTCTGTGCCGTGCGTGTGATCATTGCTTGTACAGCCCTCTCGCAGTGTCCGGAGCAAGTATGGTGGGTCTGACACACCGGTGTCAATGTGTTCTTTTTTCCATTTCCAGGAGTGTATATAGGAATTACAATTACCGAAAAATTTAAATTGGGAAGAACATATAGAAGAAATTGTGGGGAAGGCAAACCAAAGACTGCGTTTTATTGGTAGAACACTTAGAAAATGTAACAGATCTACTAAAGAGATTGCTTACACTACGCTTGTCCGTCCTCTTTTGGAGTACTGTTTGTTGCGCGGTCTGGTATGCTTACCAGACAGGATTAACGGAGTACATTTTGTGTTATCGCGAAATAGGAAAGAGAGTGCCACGGATATGATGCAGGATTTAGGATGGACACCTTTAAAACGAAAGGGTCTTTCGTTGCGACAGAATCTTCTCACGAAATTTCAATCATCAACTGTCTCTTCAGAATGTGAGAATATTTTGCTGACACCGACCTATACAGGGAGAAACGATCGTTGTAATACAATAAGCGAAATCAGAGCTCGCACGGAAGATATAAGTGTTCGTTTCTCCGCACGCTGTTCGAGAGTGGAATAACAGAGAATTATTGTGAAAGTGGATCGATGAATTCTCTGCCAGGTACTTAAGTGTGATTTGCAGAGTATCCATGTAGATGTAGATGTAGATGTAGATGTAAAAGTTGAGGTTGATCAGAGGGAGATAACGCTGCAGATTCCTCGGAAAATGTTTTTATTTAAAATGACAGTTACTGGACATACTGTGTTCTTTTTATGTTCATTTCGTTTAATTTAACATGGTGCTGGGGTGACTTATTTGCTGGATAATTTTTGTGTGCTTGGAAATGCACAGTACTTTGCATTTGATTTGAGACAAGCTGGGCAGAGAGTTCTGCGGAAAGAGCTGTACTTCACCATCAGCATAGCCTGGAGCTTCGGCAGCCCTTTCCGAGGTTGGGACGTTAGGGACGAGCCAGCCAGTGGCTAGCTACTTTGTATTAACAACCTTGTCTCCGCCCAACAGTCGAACTGTAGCGAACCGCAAAGCTAGCAGCAGGACATCACCTCTCCCTCGTGTTCTAGTGACACCTTTTTGTAAGTAACATCACTCGCTCTCTGAAGGAAACAGTATTTGCAGAAAAAATGACCTAGTCTCGTGAGCTGCCATACAGATTCAGAGGACCTCTGATGCGGTGTTAGTGACGTTACAGAGACAGAGCCTTTTTTTTCTTTTTAGGGGGAAGGCGTTTTCCTTGTGGCTGGCGTTGTACCATGACAGGGTGTCCTGCAAGGATCCATTTAATAATGTGGAAGCGTTTTCGAAAATGGTTCAAATGGCTCTGAGCACTATGGGACTCAACTGCTGAGGTCATTAGTCCCCTAGAACTTAGAACTAGTTAAACCTTACTATCCTAAGGACATCACAAACATCCATGCCCGAGGCAGGATTCGAACCTGCGACCGTAGCGGTCTTGCGGTTCCAGACTGCAGCGCCTTTAACCGCACGGCCACTTCGGCCTGCGAAGCGTTTTCCAGTATTGGATAGGATCACGTGTTTGGCAGGAAACGATAGCAAGGCGTATCAATCAATAAAAATCAGTAGAGACGTTTATTATGCACGTAGGAGAGCAGATCGGAAAACACGTGGATCTGTGGACATTTAATGCATATCAGCCACATATATTGGAGACGGAGATCAGCACGCATACTAGGAGACGAATAGGTTCCGGAATTGAAGCTGTAGCAACACGCCCTCGCTTCTCTATGGTAGAAACATCTGCACGACAGTGGCAATCATCATAACTGTCCGTGAATAATTACAGTGAGCATAGGTAGCTCCGGCGGGATAGGGCACTTCTTGGTCCACACTTTGCAGAAATCTGTATGCTCGCCATTCTCTGAATCACCATTGCTGTGCTGAATGTTTGAGCTCATTGTTTAAGCAGCAGGTTTACAGTCACTGCTTTCTTTGGGGTTAACGAACTTTGAGACTCATATGCAGATCAATATGGCTTTGTGTTCAGAATTTATATGTATAGCGTTTGTTAACCATTCCTCAATCTTTCATAATTTGTTCGACATGAATGTTTATTGAATAAATGAATGTGGTAACTGAAAGACTGTGTCTATTAGACACCTTGCATTCATATTAAAATATTCTTTGTGTAAATCTCTACTTTAGGATCTACAGCTACAACCATAAAAATCGCATTATCCATTAAAATTGTGTATATTAAAAATTCATAGTTTAGATTTTAAAGGCATGGTAAGCTCACCATTAGTTTTCCGAGTCTGAGTAAATTTTCGAATGCAGTGGGTTTCACAAATGGATCCCCTATGTCGTACAAATCGATTCAAATTTCTAATTCCATCACGTCGTCGGAGAAGTTCTTCCTCTCATAGACGCTTTCACTGTACTCTTTACACCTGTCCGCTCTCTCCTCTGCGTTTAATAGCGGAATACCTTTGCACCCTGGCGTTTAATTTCACCTAGGGTTGTTTTGACTTTACCATATGTTGAGTCAGTTCTTCCGACAAGCATTTCCTTCTCGATCGTTCCACATTTTCCCTGCAACCATTCCGCCTTCCTGCTCTCCACTTCCTATTTATTTTAATCCTAAGTGATTTATATTGCTCTATTCTTGTCTTTCTCTGTACGGTTTAGTACGTCCATCTTCTGTCGGCCGGTCGAAGTATTTTTTCTTTTACCCAAAGTTTCTTCGGAATTATCTTTGTTGTACCTATTCTTGACTGTCCAACATCTCTGAATGTCATTTTTAGTTATGCCCGCTCCTCTACAACTGAACTGCCCACTCTAGTATTCCTTATCCAGTATGCGCGCTCTGGAATTCAAAATCTGGTTTCTCATTCTGTCTGACCATGGTATAATCCAGCTGTAATCTTCCTATTTCTTCGGGTCTTCCCCAAGCATACTTCCTCCTTTTCAGATTCTTGAACAGCGTATTCCCAAATTTATTGCAGAACTCAATTGCTCTTTCATCTCTCTCATTATTACTGCCAAGAACGTATTCTCACGTAACAATTTCTTCAGCTCCTTTCCCTACAACCACATTCCAGTCCCACTTGATTACTAGATTTCCATCTCTCTTTACATACTGTATTCCCCGTTCAATATCCTCATATACTTTCTCTATTGCTTCTTCTCTTGCGCGCGACACTAGTATGTACACCAGAATTATCGTTGCTGGCATTGGCTTGCTGTCGAATCTGATGAGCACAACCCAATCTCAGAACGGTTTATAGCTGTCCTTGGCAGCGCCCTCTTGAAAATCTAAATGGGGAACTAATCCAGAATCTTTCGTCCATGGGGAGTAGTTCATGATGACACTTCTTCAATCATAGGCCTTCTTCGGATAAACCTCATACGTATTTAGTACATTCTCATGCCGTTGATGATTGCTAATTATTTAGCCTTTTAGGGAAAGTTTCCCACTCCCAAGGGTAAGAGGTTAAGAGACTACCCTGAATGCCTGCCCGCTTCTCCACCTCTTTGACAAAGCCCTTGGCAGGACATGAGTAACTTCTTATGCCAGAAGCCTTTGCCTACCATTACTGATGACTTCCGTTTAATATTTAAAACATTGGCTGAGTCCAAAACTGGGACCCATGACGTTTTGGTTCCCCCCTCCCTAACTTTCTTTTTCCTCGGTACTGAGGGATGAAGTCATTGGATGCCACACGTAACCGTGGAGAAATCAATGCTCGGATTTTCGAAGCATAGTGGAATACCAGTGGGGATCATTGTATCAAAAGTAGTTTATCAGATCTACTGCTCATTACAGGGACATTCAACACATAAGTTCAAAAATCGAGACTACTCTTCTCGTCATTAGCAAAACAATATTGAAAAAATATTGACCACGAAACCAACTCACAGAGTAGGTCTTCATCTACAGGTAGTACACGTGACCCGAAAAGAGCATCATGTGCGTAGTCATCCGTCAGGAGTGGTACGTGTGAGGAAGGTCACAATTTGCTGGACCATGTGTCTGACATTTAATGCCGGGACACAAATGAAGCTATTATCGTCTGTATCTGGCATCCCATACCCAACGCAACGCAGGGAGTTGCAGAAATGAATTTGGTGGAGATGAGAATGATTTGGTTGTTTCCCGTTGATGGTGATATTCAACATGGAGCGTGCATAAGTGTTAAGGAAATGGGAGCTCAGCGCCCGCCACATATTGCGCTGCTAATAATGCAAGTAATTCTGTTTCGTCAAACTTGGGGGTACAGGTCGGTTGCATCATAGTGTAGACCATCTTCATCCACAACAAGCGCACAGGCGGCCAACAGGCAGAATGGTATCTGTGCTTCCGAAAGAAGAGTCCGATGTAATAGAAGGGTGCTGGGACGTCTGACAACATCACCAGAGGTGTCAAAGAGGCCAGGGCATATGCATCAAGCAGTAAGCTGGTAAGGCACGTAGGGCAACATCGCTGACAAAAAGAGCCTGATCTCTGTCTGGTACCTGTTGGAGACACACTCCACCACAGCTAACATGCAGTGGCTCGGGAGTGCGGTACCGGAAAAGTCTGCGCCATGTGAGGGATCTGCAGTGCTATGTGGGGGAGGCGATGTTCAGTGAATCAAAACCAGATCCGTTGCAACAGCTGTCTGCAGTTGAGGGTCGCAGAGTGTTACAGGTCAGCTGTAAAATTGATGCTAAGGTAGCTTAAGGTATCAGTTACATTGAATGGGTCAACGCTCCCCTCAGGCATGCCAGTAACAACATACACGGTTCGTGATTTACTTATGTTAAAGGAGCTGCCCGAGGCCTCACCACAGGTAAGCCACTCACGCAAATGCCACCAGGTATTGTTGACACTTTGAAGGCAGAGGACCACATCATCCCCATAGGCAGTGCAGCAAAATCCATGTCCCTCTAGTGACATTTCTATCAGCCGTTCCTGTAGCCTACATAGGGCGAAGGCATACAGAAGGGCCGACAGGGGGCACCACAGTCGCACCGAGTGCCTGATGACGATTGGTTCTGTGTGCCTACCATTATGTTGCGCCACACAGGAGATGTATGACAACCTCGACAATAGTTTCTGAGTATGAAAAGAATGATCGACCCAGCTGAACGTCTCACTGAAATCTAAGGACGCCAAATCCACAGGCAAATGGTGATTTTGAGCGTCGTCAATCAGATCCCGTTAGCGGCAGAGTGCTTTTCGAATGTTGTACGTTCCGTCTAGCTGTGCATGACCATAGGAGATGACATGATGGGCGTCCTCTTCAGCTGCACTGCCAAAAGACGTCTAAATATCTCCATGCCGCTATTTAGCAGGGTCAAGGGGCGATAGTCACCGATGTGGGGATCCCCAGGGGATTTTTGAAGAGACACAATGCCGTATAGAAATGCATCACGGACGCTCGCTGCTGGGGACATCACTTCTCCGCAGAAAACAGTCCATGTGGGTGCTAATGGATGTCGGAAAGCACAATAAAATTCAAGGCGTGAGGTTTTAGCAGTTCCAGATTAGCATCGAGGACTTCATATTCTGTTACTGGTGCCTCCAACTCCAATGCTGCATCTTCTAGTATCATGCCGAAGATGAGCCGAGAGGCTTCTTGAATGCCTGCCTGCACCATCAGGGCACAGTGCTGTCGTCTCCTGTCTGCTAGTAGGTGGCACATCGATGGAGCGTCCAAAGACCTATGGTCACAAGTGCCGGTTTGCACTACCGTCCCTCCAAGTTGGCGTTGCATGAGGGCTGTGGTCTGTGCTTTGGCAGAGGTTACTATTGTATATCTTTCAGGCGAAAATTGTAATAGAAGTTTAGGGATAGCCTCCTCCAAGCTGCCGAGTCTCTACCACTTGCCAACATGGCCCACTAGAGGGCAGGTTTTTTGCAGGACACCACCACGACAACGTAGATAGATAAGTGCAATGGTAGCATCAAGATGAATCGCAAGTCACCTCGATAAACTGCCAACAGTCGGGAAACGCCAGTAGGGCCACGTTCAGTATCCAAACACTCCTTCCATACCACACCCTCTGGCGGTCAAGGGTGACGGTGTAGACATACGCTGCGTGGTCGGAAAAAGCGACAGGCCACATTCAGACAGTCGGATTCCTCTCACCAGAGAACGCGAGATATAAAAGCGGTCAAGGTGACTGGAAGAAAGTGTGAAGTAGTGTGTGAAACTGGGTCGCCATGAATGTGTTCTCATATGTCCACAAGTTGGAGGCGGTCGACGATTGTAGCAAGTTCTGGGTAAGGTGAATGACGTGGCAGCTGAGCTTTGGGGTGGAGAGTGGAAGTGAACACCAACCAGGACGGCTGCACCTTACCACCCCATAAAAAAGGTAAGACCGTCTCCACAAAGAAGGCAGGACGTTCTCTTCAGCTCCCCGATCCTGAAGGAAATAGTGATGGCAGTGTGCCGTACCGTATCTCACAACGAGGTTTGGTACTCAAACGGTCATATCCATGTATGTAATAAGGTGACATTGGGATACTTCCCAATATCGTGTCAAACTTGCTTTGACCAGGTTAGTGCAGCAGCTCGACGTGGCATGGACTCAGAAAGTCGTTAGAAGTCCCCTGTAGACATTTTGAGCCATGCTGCCTCTATAACCGTTCATAATTGCGAAAGTGTTGCCGCGCAGGATTTTGTGCACAAACTGATCTCTCGATTATGCTCCATAAATGTTAGACGGGATTCATGTCGGGCAATCTGGATGGCCAGATCATTCAGTCGAACTGTCCAGAATGTTCTTCAAACCAACTGCGAACAATTGTGGCCGGGAGACATGGCGCTTCTCATCCATAAAAATTCTATTGCTCAATGGTTGCAAATGGTCTCCGACTGGCCGAACATAACCGTTTCCAGTCAATAATTGGATCCAGTTGATTCCACGTAAGCACAGTCCACATTATCATGGAGCTACTAACAGCTTGCACAGTGCCTTGTTGACGACTTGGCTTCGTGGGGTCTGCGCCACACTTGAAAGCTCTCGTCAGATCCTACCAACTGAAATCGGGGCTCTTATGACAAGGTAAAGGGTTTCCACTTGTTTAGGGTCCAACCGATAGGGTCACAAGCCGAGGAAATGCTCTGCAGGCGATGTGCTGTTGGCAAAGGCAGTCGCGTCGGTCGCTGCTGCCGTGCCACATTAACCCCCAATTTCACCGCAGTGTCCTAACGGGCACGTTCGGTGTTCGTCCCGCATTGACTTCTGCGGTTATTTCACGCAGTGTTCCTTCTTTGTTAGCACTGACAACTCTACGCAAAGCCGCTGCTCTCGTTCGTTAAATTAAGGCTGTCGGCCACTGCGTTATACGTGGTGAGATGTAATTTGATATTCTCGGCGCACTCTTGACGGAGTACATCTCGGAATATTATATTTCCTAACGACTTCAGAAATGGAGTGCCAAATGTGTCTAGCTCCTGCTTCAATTCCGCGTTCAAAGCCTGTTAATTCCCGTCGTGCGGCCATTATCACATCAGAAACGTTTCCACAAGAATCTCCTGAGTACAAATGACAGCTCCGCCAATGCACTGCCCTTCTATTTCCTGTGTACGTGATACTACCACATTCTGTATATGTGCATACCGCCATCCTATGACTTATGTCGCCTCCGTGTATTGCAAAAATGGTACATACGTATGTGACACAGCTCTTAAACCACTTGACTAATTTCAATCAAACTTGGTACGCATATCCTTTACTAGCAGGCAATAGTCACTGTCGGGGTAGTAACCATGTACCTATCACAGTTCAGTAGATACGACGTCATACACAGAGCTGCATGAGAAACTGCCGCATCATGCGTGACGTTTAAATTTGTTACTTCTTTGCTGCAAACTCTATTCCCAACATATTTCGCAGACAGCACGCACATATTCCGCTGAATCTACCTCCACAAATATATCATTGTACGACACATCGTTCAAATGATATAACACCGTCAACACTGAGATTCGTGAACAAATGCTGCATCGTGCATCAAGATTAGTAGATTTATTTTTTACCACTAAGATGCTCCTACACTCAAGTCAGCCTAAGGAAATCCTGACACATGGCAGCACTGTTGACAGCTCTCAATCGTGAAGTGCAAGCACCGGTAGGCAACAACAATAGCTATATATTTAGATACAAAGATGGTATCTATTCTTTCGGACATGTCCGAAAGAACAGATACCATCGGTGACCATGAAGCTTTTTAGAATGAAATTACAATGAAATGAATACCCCTAGCTGCATACAGGCGTTGATATAAGTTAACGGGGACATTTGACAATCTGTGCCCCGACCGGGACTCGAACCCGGGATCTCCTGCTTACATGGCAGGCGCTCTATTCTTATTTTTTTTTTAAATCTTATTTTGTTCTATATTGTTCGTTGAATTTGTTCAGGGCGGTCGTCCGGTGACCACCATTTAGGTTCTCCGTTGATCTGTTCACTCAGTTTTTTCGTTACAGAGGGTAGCTAACCCTCTGACCGAATACTCTGAGCTACCGTGTTCGTACGTTGACCACTATTGGGGGAAAGCAACAATCACCTGTTTTTCTACGATACTGGAGGTGGTACGCAGAGATAACGTTTGCTTAAATGACTTTATGTAGATGAAACTAAAATCTTGGTACCCTCCTGAGAACAGTGTTGTTTACTAACTCACATTGGCACTCTACATCTACATCTACATCTATATTCTGCACACCACCGTGAAATGCATGGCAGTGGGTATGTCCCATTGTACCAGGTACCAGGGTTTCATCCCGTTCCATTCACGTATGGAGAGCGGGAAGTTCAAATGGTTCTGAGCACTGTGGGACTTAACCTCTGAGGTCATCAGTCTCCTAGAACTTAGAACTACTTAAACATAACTAACCTGAGGACATCACACACATCCATGCCCAAGGCAGGATTCGAACCTGCGACCGTACTGGTTGCGCGGTTCCAGACTGCAGCGCCTAGAGCAGGAAGAATGACTGTTTGAATGCCTCTGTGCATGTAGTAATTATATGAATCTGTCCGAAAGAACAGATTTTATTACAGAACAGACTTTGTTACAGATTGTATACACTTATAGCATGTTTTGATGCTAATGTGTCATATTAACTTGCTAAGATATGTTAAAATATCCTCGTAGTTAGGAATATTATAGCAGAAAAAACTGGAAATTTAGTGATAATATGATTAAAAATACTATTACATGCCGGTATATATATAGTTAAGGCTCACCGGCCATTTGACCTTCTTCTTCTTCTGCGCGGATGCACAAACAGTGCCCGAACTCTTACGGGAGTCGGTAACAAGCCGCGAGTATTGAGCATAATGGGCAGGGGCACTATGAATATAGTGCGGGACAATACGGGACAATAAGTTGATATGTGGGTCTCACGGGAAGCGCGCAAGGGATAAGTCCCTGTAGTCGCACTATCGTCTGTGTCCTCGGTGGCTCAGATGGATAGAGCGTCTGCCATGTAAGCAGGAGATCCCGGGTTGCATTCCGGTCGGGGCACACACTTTCAACTGTCTCCATTGACTTATATCAACGCATGTATGCAGCTAGGGGTATTCATTTCATTGTAATATCAAAAGCAATAGCTGCCCATAGGGTGATGAAGAGGTGGTGCCGTAAAGACGTTTACAAAATCGCATGGTAGACACCCGAAGTAGCAGCGCTCAGCGCACAGAAGCTGTGTGGTGTCATCGCACATCGACTTAACTGCAGGGCCGGCCGAGGTGGCCGAGCGGTTCTAGGCGATTCAGTCCGGAACCGCGCTGCTGCTACGGTCGCAGGTTCGAATCCTGCCTCGGGAATAGATGTGTGTGACGCCCTTAGGTTAGTTAGGTTTATGTAGTTCTAAGTCTAGGGGACTGATGACCTCAGATGTTAAGTCCCATAGTGCTTAGAGCCATTTACTGCAGGAGTAAATATATGATTTCGTTTCTAATAAAAAAAATTGGCCAAATGAATACCCAGAAATGCCGGGGTTCTCAGCTAGTTGTCTACTAAAACTATGTTTAAAATGAACTGCTGCCCAATTTCATCATTTTGTTTTAGATTACACTTTCGACACATGCTGGAGTCGAAGCGAATACCTTTGAAAACACGAAATTAATAACATTTCTCTATTCTCATGTTGCACTCATGTCATAAGCACTTTTTTACAAAGTTTCCAAGATGAAAGTTGTTTTATTCCTATTTTTGTTACAGAATGTACACACTTATAGCATGTTTGATGCTAATGTGTCATATTAACTTGCTAAGATATGTTAAGATATCCTCGTAGATAGGAATATTATAGCAGAAAAAACTGGAAATTTAGTGATCATATGTTTATAAATACTCTTACATGCCGGTAAAGATACGAGAAAGACAGAAGAGACCTCTAATGATAATGCTAATGAAGAATAAACAAGAAACTTCGGAATGTAGTGAAAAACCATTGTGTTGCGTGCAATACTACTTCTATATTATGGTTTTACTAATATCGTAGTCCACCATTGTTTAAGTGTAAGGAAAACTCTAAACTGCTATTTTCGTCTGTGAGAAATGAATCAGGCCTGGTCAGTCGGCTGCGTCTTCCACGACTATTTCTATCTGTGTACACAGATAATTCTAATATTTACTAATTCAAGCAGTAGGAAATGGTTCAAAACCTTTGAGACACATTTTTGACTCCATGATATATAGATACAAAGAGAATCGTTTTGTTAAGTACTTCGAAGCTTTCCCGCTGACTCTCGGTACACAATCCTGCTACACGCTACACCCTCCACCACAACACTGAGCCTCTCCCTGTGTCACAGTAAATGTCGACATATCGTGTTCTTGAACCTGGACCTTCTTCGAAAGTCCACAGAATACCTCCTTTCTGGTTAGGCAGACGAGCAGATCATTTTTATTTTTTTATTTGGAGAGCAGATCATTATTTACCTGTATGCATGATTTTTTGTACTATAGACAGCAAATTATTTACTAAGTTCATTAAGTAAATAACTATCACTGTTTTGGAATACAATACATTTTATTTGTCTCCTGTAATATGGTGCTCTGTAGACATAGCATGTCTTTAATTTCGCTAACTCAGTTACGTATCTAAAACAAAATATGGAATCTTAGAATCTTTTCCCTCACCCTGTTCGGTTAATTTCTGTAGATGTTCATCTTTCCGCAGGTGACCTAGTGATGGACACTTAGCAGTTTTCATCGCCACACTTGTAACTTTTTGCGTCGAATGTTCACTTTTCACATTTTACTAAACTGCAGGAAAGTGTGTTCCACGTACTAACGAGCACAGACAAATGGAAAGGCAGCTTTCCAGCTAGCCACGACAATAGTTTAAGCTGTAATGTGGACTAGGCTGCAGTGACCCTTCAAAATACATTCGCTTTATTTCTCGTCACTACAAACAACACATTGTTATTCGTGGCGTAAAAGCTTGGTTCATACTGAAATCATTGTTGTTGTAGAGTAAGGTGTTCTAACGTTAATACTGCCATTTAGGCAGAAAACCTGTAACGTGAGAACAGGTTAATGATATCAGTAGAGTGTAATAGTATCCATCATTAAAATATGCTCATGTATCACAACATAACAGAAGATAACATAAAAGAAACAGGGGTAATACATTATAATTATTCAGGACATGATTCATACTATTGCAACTGTCAATTTCTCAAAATACACTTCTGACGCGCTATAGAAGCAAAAATATGTTTGTAAAGTTCTATTTCTTTTCACACAGTTACTATTTACACCACAGTCACAACAGATTTCGGCCCACAATGGCCAACTTCAGATGCTATGAGCGGCCTTTGGTGAACAAACGTTCATACGTAGTCAAAAGTGAGTTGATTTATTACTGGTTCATTCTAGTTCTTAGTACATTTTCTGTGCTTTCTGGTTTGTTGATTTCTTTGTTTATTGCAAAATGGCTAAGTTATTAACAAAAATGTACAACTGAAGGCGATAACAGCAATGAACATAAAATATGATTTTCCAACTTCAAGAAATGGGATTGCAGCTATATCAGCACTGCAATTTGTTATAAAACTGGTTACCTCTTTTAGAGTGAGAGTTGAGTGAACTGTAATTTCATTTTAGTCTCTATATAGAAATAAATATATCAGTACCCTAGTTAAGAGTATATACCATTTGTCAAATGTTCAAATGTGTGTGATTTCCTAAGGGACCAAAGTCCTGAGGCCATCGGTCCCTAGGCTTACACACTACTTAAACTAACTTATGCTAAGAACAACACACACACAAAGGCCCGAGGGAGGACTCGAACCTCCGGCGGGAAGCGGCGCGCAATCTGTGCATGGCACCTGTAACCTTGCGGCTACCATTTGTCAACTCATACAAAATTAAATATCGTTTGAAAATAGAAGTTGATTAAAATGTCGATACTAGAGTAGTTCTTGTGACTACTTCGACTAGTCCTTGAGACATACTTCCAGATCATGGCACATTATTTTATTTGTGTATGATGGTGTGATTGCTATAGATCGATTCTTGATTATGGTAGTGGTGACGGTGTGGTTTGTCTTCAACGAGTGGTGGCACATTGGGAAAGCAGTTTTAAGATTCCGGAGAACCTAACAAAATTTTTGAGCCAAGTCTCTCAATCGAAAAAGAGCAGAGCAGGATTCCTATCTAGCGTCCATTGCAGGAGCGCTGAAGTCCAGAAGAAAAGTCACTACGAGAGAAAGCATCCATCTTCTCCACTAATGTCGACCAAACGTCTTGTACTGGCATGTCTCGTCTTGTTCATAAACTTATCTTTTAGTTCCATATTTGATGTAAAATACTGTTGAGCTAAGGAAGTTCCATAGCCTACAGTAACAGGATCTGGTAGGGACTAAGGATGGGAAAAACCGACAGATGAAAACCGATACCAGTATTTTAGTTCTGAATGACAGGTATTTTTCGGTATTTGTTTTTGTCTCGTTTACAGCAGATGTTTTTTATTGTTACAAATACCCGGATGAAAAAACCGAAATATCAATTAGTCATAGAAATGCTAAAATTTTTGGTTTTTAAATAACCCTTTTAAAAAACAAGTGATTTTTTTCGTAAATTTTCCATTGCTTTGAAATATTGTATTATTGTGCAAAATTGTGAAAGCGATCAGTGCTATTTTAATAACAATGCCGGCAGAAACGATCAACAAACACACAACATAAGAATTGGTACAGCATTGCTGAGACAGTAATACACCTGTTACGACGTGCCGTGGCCTACTGTATGGCACCCGTGTACATGCAGTGTGTGAAGCTTGCCCCATCCGGTCTGGATGGTAGTTTCACGCTGTCGTCTTCGGACATTTGTCGTGTTACAAAATTGCGCAATCCGTAGTTTGGATGTATTTTACGAAATGCTGTACCAATGAAGTGCAATGTTCCTTCTCCTTCGAAAGATTAAGAACGGGAAGAGCCACAACAAACTTGTGACATTATATAAGGAGAAAACTTATAAATTAACATTTCACTCTTCGTTTACAATAAAAATTTAAAGTTGGTGATCTGTTGCCTGTGTCGACGTAATATGTCTTTATCTACTTGTAGCTGTTCAAAACGGAGAAATTAACCTCAGTTTTGAGCCTTTAACATGGACTATTCCTAATGCCCAAATACTGCTATCTTCCTTGATTAAAATATGATTATTGAGCAGAGTTTCAAAAAATTAGAGTTAGTAGGAGAATACTGGTGATTTTTTTTTGTAGTATTTAGCCACTTACCAGTTTTGTAGAAAAGCAGAGAACGATGAACGAATTAATTTTTCTTTTTATTTGCCTATTTAATTTAGTATTTATCTTGAAACTGTGGTTCAAAATTTTTCAGTCTCTGGTCGATATCCACATTTATTACAGGAAATAATAGAAATAAAAAATTGAAAATTGCTTATTCTAGAAACCAGTTATTTTGAGCGATTTTAAAGGTCAGGTAAAACTGGCGATGAAAAGAATCCCTAACTTCTACTCATTATTCATATACATATAAACATTCCTCATACAGCATAATCTTATTGAGCATAAACATATCTCACCAGCATAGTTCACATCGTTTTTGTAATAACATGATCACAACACATCAATCACATCTCAAAATCGTCGCAGCTTCTTTCAATAGTTTCAAAACCCAAAAAAATGCTCTCTGCTCATTTCAATAGTGTCAACTACTTCAAACGTACTTAAAAAATCATGATCCCTTCCCAAATACCTCATTCAAAGCTCTCATAATATCACAACGGTTCCAAAAAGATATTAACAGTTGACAAAGTACAGACAAATACAGTTTCATAAGTGTGAAGTTATTCAAATGTGTAACTGCGTAAACGTCTGTCACTGAAGTATTAAAAAAAATGTTTGTCTCTCTTAAATGACCAGATAGCTGTGTAATCATGTGTTAGAGAAATATGGTACCGATGTGTAAAGATGTATAAGCAAATACCATATTAGCAAGGGCTCCTAGCGCTTGACACACACTTGAAAGGTCTCTGTAGGATTCCTTTCATGTTAATTTCTTAAATCTGTTGTCATTTACGGCATAAATTCCTCTTCTAAATTTACTGTGGTGTTTCTGACTATCTGGGAGGAGACTGAGCAGTGAAACGTGTTACTTTTACACATAAACAAGAACTATCTGTCACACTACTACACTTTAAAACACAGTTTCTATGTAATTCATGTCACACAGTTTCATGCGGAACCTACATCAGCTTTCTTTTATATACTGTATATGATAAGATACTGTCATCCCCCTTCCCTTCTGTGTGAGAGGATGAATGAGCAAATGTATTTCTAGTTGCATGCTTGATGGTAGCAGACAAGCCTGTCTGCTAGAGAACAGTAGGACCAACGTCGGAACAGGTAGCTACGCTTTCTAAAAGCAGAGAGGTTTCTATTCTTAGTATGGTCCTGTCCGTCCCTTGCCATGTTGGTATAGGAAGCTGCCTCTCTGGTCACTTCCGTTTGTATCTGTTAAGCACGCTCGGTAGGGGCCCAGGTCAGTCTGTCCGCGGCGAGCGCCTGAAGTGGTAAGATCTCCGACTAAGCGCGTGTCTGCTAAGTCCGTAGGACCATGGATTATTTCTTAAGTTCAGCCTAACTGAAAATTTAATCACCTTTATTTCAGGTTTAGATCTAAAATATCTAATTTTATCTTAAATTGCAATGCAGTGTAATTCTAGTGTGAAGTTCAGAATATCGTCCAGTAGTTGCTTTGTCACTACTTTGTGAGTTAAGTGGAACCACGTGTTGATCAGTAACTCTAACTAAGATCATCAATCTTAAATGCGAATGAGCGTGAGATTATAACATCTCGTCTTGACAATATTTTTCAATATAGCAACTTTTCTTTATGTTCAACCCACGTGCAGTGTACTTTGTGACACCAGTACCACGTGCTTATACAATTTTTTGACCCATCAGGTTAATAGTAAGACGATAGTAACCAGTTCGTGGTTTTTCTTTTGTAAATCGCGTTTTGATGTAATTTATTTTAATTATCAAAATTATTGTGGAGTTACACCCTTTGTGTAAACCAAGTTGACCACGTGAAGCTTGTGGTGTAAGCATCAAAGTAGCCCTCAGCCATTCTTTTCGGGAAGATTTCACAGAGAGTTAGTATGAATTTAGTATACCAGTGTGTGGTAATTTCATGACAGACAGGATTGTGCTACGAACGTAACTTCTTTGGGTCAAAATTGAATCAGTTGGTTGTGGTTAATTTCCTGTTGCATATGTTTCAACATTCTTCATGTGTTATTTTATGAATGCAGTGTTGTATGTAGCCTCCTAATCTTGGTTACCTATTTGATGTGTTCCGTAAGATTACAAACTCACATTTTCACAATCCTAAATGAGGCACCAGTTTAGTTATGAATCGAGTTTGATATGCTGAAATTTTAACGGAACAATCATCAATGTTAAAATAAATGTCCAAATATAAACTGATTTATTTCTTTTTATTTAAATTGTCTTATATATATATATATATATATATATATATATATATATATATATATATATCACCGGTTATCGTAAGATGAGTACTAAAAGATTATAATTAATGTTAGCCTGGTTGGAAATTTGGTAAGCTAGACTGGATACCTGGTGAAACAGTCACGCAGTAATGCAAGGTGAACTTCCTCAGATAGCTCACAGCTTTTAACCCACTTTTGCGGTCTTGAATATCAGCACCGCTTACACCACAAATTAATGCAACAACATTACACGCTTAGTACACAAAGTAGGCGTGTACCCCCTGAGGATAAATGTAATTATACCCTCAGGTGCTACAGATTACAGAAGTCGAATGAAATGTATCGCCAAAAACCTTCTTTGTATCTTTGTAATTAAAAATTTTCAAAAAGTTCCAAGTAGAAAAAATAATCACTCATATACGTGTACTGTAACGCTAAACTGTGCGTCTTGTTGTAAGATAATCTCTGTCATTACTTAACGGTAAAAATGTGCCAAGTGTCGTAGTTATGCTATGCGTATAGATATCATAGCTATTACCCTTATTGCTGTGATCCATAAAGTACTGTACTGTAACGTATTGTTGTGTAACGAAAAGTACCTATCTCATTGTAGCTATATCACAAAAGTTACTACTAAGACATGTTTTACTTTCTAGAATAATACAGAAAAACTGTGCAGAAATAAAACAGATACAGCACAAAAACAATAATGTAAATTGTGATACATCATGATATAATTGTGTAGCTGTTAAATAAACTAACCACTGTGTCATCTGTTATCTCTCAGAAAATCGTTTCAATCCAGAATGTCTTTTCAAGTAAACCAAAATGTTGCATTAGAATCTCATTAGCAGTATATGTTCTAAGTATATAAGCCTTATAGTCGTTACATAATCGTGCAATGGACAAGCAAGAATGTACACACAATAACACTGTGTCATCTGTTCACTGCAAAGATGCATTCGTAATTACTGTCTAAATAAGTTGCCTTGGTTCTTGACTGGATAGTTAACTTTAAAACCTTGTTGCATGTTAACAGTTTCTAAGTGTGACAAAACGTACTAGTAACGTGAAGTGAAAAATTTTATGACTACGCTAAAAAGCAGATTATCTTTCAATAAACAGTTTTACCTGTGAGATGTGGTGTAAACCTTTACTCTTCCTAGTACACAGAGTTTCAACTTCAATGCAATTATCATGTGGTATACATCGGAAAAGAATGTTCAAATTTTTCTCAAGGTTAGCATCTATGTTAGTTTTCTCTGAGCCAGCTGACGCACGTGGCTGCCTGCAGTGTGAGTCATTGTCTACTGTATCTTTGTTGTCGTGCGTCGTTTTTGGGATTAGGAGACCTAACTTCTACAAATTCACCTTGCCGAGAGGGCCCTGCCCTGTTTGAATCCCGCCAGTTCTGATGAAATTCAGGTCTGTCGTTACGATTATATCATCTGTCGTCACGTCAGTAGTTTCCATAGTTTCTTTCTTGTCGGTTAAGTGGTGGAGAATTTCTCCCTGAACTGTAACTGCGCTGTAGACCGTTGCATCTGAAGTTATTCTGTCTCCCTCTATAATAATTATTTTGGTTTCCATATTGCTGTTTCTCTGATTGTCTCTGTAATAGTCATTACCGCAGAGAGGTGATCTTTCCCTGTAATTATTATTACTCTGCCAATAGTTGTCACATGGGTGGTGTCTGTTTTGGTCACGATTTGCGTTGTAAGAATAGCCTTGTCGTGTCTAGTTATTATTTCTGTCATCATGGTACTGTGACACATGTGACCTGTAATTGTTGTTCTCCCGGTTTTGCGTCCCGCGATTGTCAGTGTAAATTTCCAATTCTTGTAAGAGTCCCTGCAAAGCTTCAATGTCGTCTTTGCAACGTCCTGCCAAAGTAATATGTCGTGAATGTTCAGGCAATTTGATTAAGCAAATGCGGATGTATTCTGAGGGGCTGTATGGGTTTGACAAGTACTGATTCTTGTGCAACATGTCTTCAAAATGTTTGACATGAATGCAAAATTTAGATTGTTCAAAGCGTTTCATCATTATGATGCTATGTTTTACACGGTCTTGAGTAGCTTGAGACCAATATGCTGAGAGGAAGGCATGATAAAATTCTCCTTCACTGTGACCATCGTGAATGACCGATCGCATTCTCACAGCAGGTTCATTCTCGAAGTAGCCACACAAAAATTCTAAGCTGTGCTCTAAAGACCAGTTGGGAGGAAAACATTGAGAGAACTGATGATGCCCCGCTTGTGGATGAAAGTCGTTGCCGGAATTCTTAAATGTTTTGAATTTTTGTGTAGTAATGAACGGCTTATAGTCAAAGTCATCGTGTCGGCGAGTGGCATATCGGTCATTTTTACGTCGTGTCGGCAGTTCCACCTCAAAATTCGGTGCCCATGCCAATTTCTTTCATAATTTCCAAAATACCATGTGTTGTTACTTTGTGACTTTTCCTTATTTCTGAATCCCTCTTCCCGTGTCAGAGCATGTGTCTCCTCTGAAATACGTAACTCTTGTAATACTTGTACCAATTGATCTTGTACTTCCTGGATTTCTGTTTTGTGTTGCGTATTAATTTGATCCTGATTTTGTTTGAATTTTCTAACTTGTTCGTACCCTTCTGTGCCAGTAAAGGCTACTGGTCTTGTGTCATTCAGATCATCATCTATCTTTGTAGATAAGTTAGTGAAGTGATCCGAAAGTTCGGCTACTTTCTCTGATATTGAACTTATTTCCTTAGTGTGTTTTTCTGAACCAAGTTTCAGAGTGTCCATTTGTGTTGAAAGCGTATCTACTGTATCCTTTAAGTATTCCTGAGTTTTTGCAAGTTGCGTAACCGAATCGGTAGATGCAACTGAGTCAGTTTTAGCCCGCAAGGTCACGTGATTTTCATGAACAATAGTTTGCAGTTCTTTTGCGGTAGCTTTGTGATTCTGTAATGCATTTTCATGCTGCGAAGAAATAGGTTGAAAATGCTTACAAATTTGTGTTTTTACCTCATTACAGACTTTTTGACATTTAGATTCAATTTTAAGTAACTCAGCAGTTAAATCTTCACGTGTTTGTTCAAGCGTTTGCTGGATTGTATTTAACTTTTGAAGATTTTGTTCCATTGTCTCTAACTTTTGAAGCTGTTGTTCATTTGTTTCTGATTTTGTTCCATTCGTTGCATTAATTGCAATAACAATGTATTGGTGTCTGGAACATGTTCCTCTGTGCTTTTTTCGGCAGTGCATTTGCAGCGGCAACATTCGCATTTTGAAAAGCAGAGAGTAAGTCTTGACTTAATTGAGAAAAAGATGAGGACGCAAAACCTGAATCTACGGTATTTGCAAGATTGTGTCCTGTCATTTCGGGTTCCTGGGGCGAGCTGTTGCTGACCGATTGATCGACAATACTACCCTGCTCACTAATTGTTTCACTATCTACACCATTATTTGCTGTCTGGTCCACTTCCCTATGCACAGTTACCAAATTACTACTTTGAATGTATGTTAATTCATTGCACAGCGGTGCTGATAAGCTACGCTTGTCGTCACTATCATTTCTCAATTTACTTTGGAGCCTATTGTTACGTTTTTCACTCGATAACAAGAAAAGCACAATTTTAAGAGTAAAATAAGAAAACACATTAACATAGCACTGAAAATAATATCTAATTAATTGCAAGCGCAGCTGCAAAATACTTGGTGCAAATCTACATGCACACCACAACTGTTTTACTGTACAACAATGAAAAACTACAACTACAAAGCAAATTCTCTCTACAATTACGCGCCAGCAATAAACAATAGCTACACTAATTACGCAAACTACAAGAAAAAATCAGAAGATTCCACTGAGGTATCCTCGGCTAAAGGTCGACATATGAAACGTCCCCTTAGAAAAATTATGAATTACTGTCGTGGTAAACTTCTACGTTATTTGATACAGAGACAGCTGAGTAAAACCGAACGCACTCAGACATTTCTCGCTTTACTAATTCTGATCATCACTAAACTGATGCCGGCCGAAGTGGCCGTGCGGTTCTAGGCGCTGCAGTCTGGAACCGCGAGACCGCTACGGTCGCAGGTTCGAATCCTACCTCGGGCATGGATATGTGTGATGTCCTTAGGTTAGTTAGGTTTAACTAGTTCTAAGTTCTAGGGGACTAATGACCTCAGAAGTTGAGTCCCATAGTGCTCAGAGCCATTTGAACCGTTTGAACTAAACTGACACACAATATTTTTAGCGCAACGCATTTGAGTTTCAATAATCCCTATAAAAGAATGGCCCTGACTAACAATAACCTATACCTTTCCTGAATCACTCAACTCACAAAAATCTTCGTCACTCGAACTACTGCAATACAACGAGCGCCAACACCGTCAGCTACTCGTAAATAAAAGATTCTAACTACTGAAGGCACTAACTACTGATAGGCATAGTTAGCAAATGAAAGATTTTGATAGAGAACAAACAATGTATTTACCTTAATAGTGTTCAAAAGTCATAATATATAACAATTCATGACATCCATCTTTACAAATTTCCATTTCTGGTGGACACACGTCCAGATCGTCCGTTCTTAAAACTCTGGCATCATTCTCTCCACATCCACCACTGTTGGCGGCTCACCTCCAACTGCACAACTCTACAATTGCGAATATTCCAACACTGCCAACCAGCCACTGACTGCACACAGCACAGTCAGTGTTTTTCATACAGAGCGCTACGTGGCGTTACCAACACACACAAAAAAAATTGGTTCAAATGGCTCTGAGCACTATGGAACTTAGCTTCTGAGGTCATCAGTCCCCTAGAACTTAGAACTACTTAAACCTAGCTAGCGTAAGGACATCACACACATCCATGCCCCAGGCAATATTCGAGCTTGCGACAGTAGCAGCAGCGCGGTTCCGGAACCACGCTGCTCCTACTGTCGCAGGCTCGAATCCTGCCTCGGGCATGGATGTGTGTGATGTCCTTAGGTTAGTTAGGTTTAAGTAGTTCTAAGTTCTAGGGGACTGATGACCTCCGATATTAAGTCCCATAGCGCATAGAGCCAATTGAACCATTTTTGAACTGTTTGAAACCGACAGTTGTTTGGACTGATTTGTTTTCAGTATTACGCGAGATGCATGGGTCGGGTGTGTCGGTGTATTCTGATTAACTCCATGCATTTCTGGGTCCATAGCATACTTATTACGTAACAGCATTGGTACTATATACTTGTGGGAACTATATTTAATTCAGAGAATGACATTTTGTCTGTCTTGATACAGTTTGGTTTGTTGTGAGTTGTACAGTAAGCTTAATTTCATTCTTTTCACTCGAGATTCCGCACGTGACGTTAATCAATGTTAACTAACACGTTTAAGTTCATTCATAGTAATATAACAAGACTACGTCACCATTTGATTACACAGTCATTTACACTAGTTAAATTTATATCGGTCATTCCTTTTGTGATACGACACATCCGTAGTGCAAATCGGAAGTTTACCACCATGCGAAGTTTTACAACAAGATTTACGAAAAATGCGACTTTTATATCAAGAAACAATGCTGTACTTTTACAAATACGTACTTTGTGAAAAAATCAAAACAATCTGCTTAAGTAAACGTAATTTATTTGGGTGCATTGCTACCAAAATCTTTTGCCTTATGTATAAACAAACAGTGCTGTACTAAGGGAGCTGAGACAGTCAAGAATTATTAAGAATGGCAACAACAAATACGATGTATAGGGGAAATTTCCAGGAACATTTGCTTCAAATGGTTCATTGCACATATAGTTGCCGAATTGTTTCACTTTTCCTGCGCATTGATTGAAATGATATTGTGTCTGTGTTGCTGCTCTCCTGTCAGACCCTGAATTGCTGTCTGAATACCAGAACTCTACAAAGAATCCGTTGGCTCATTATCAATTTCAGAATCGTCACGCTCATTGCAGTTAAATTTCTGTGTTGAACTATCATAATACACTTTATGAACTGTATCACAATGCATCGCCTAAGATCCGCGATGAATTCGTCCGTCTTCCGCACTGTATCACCTGTATACTCAGAAGTGTCTGAATGAAAATCTGAACAGAATATTTTCCCGAATTTTCAGCATCTCTGTCTCGTTCACTCGCAGCGTAGACATACCACTATAAAAGAATGATTCTACCGTAGGCCGTTATCGAAAAAAATTAAAATTAGAATAATGGTTGTCTATTGCATGATACTGTGATTATCGTTTCATAGATAAGCACAACTTGAAAATAAATCTTTCGAATTACGATATTTAGCAAAAGCGAATGTGGCAGTATGTTCAACTAAGTAAGGCAGCATAAACGATGCGGGTATTACTTGAACATTTCAGGGCAAATGTTGACGGCTAAGACTTATGCGTTATGATATCTTCGAATATTCATTTACCGTATGTGCACAAACGACGACAATACTTTACTGTAGAGTATATCATATAAGTGAACACCCCTGGCAGCAATGTGCCGCTTGTAGAATTGAGTTATTTAACAACGTGTACTTCATACCCATCAGCTTCGCATTTCAAAACGTTGCTTACACATGCTCAACGAGATGTCTTTATGGAA
Source organism: Schistocerca americana (assembly GCF_021461395.2). NCBI lineage: Eukaryota > Metazoa > Arthropoda > Insecta > Orthoptera > Acrididae > Schistocerca > Schistocerca americana. Next base: position 806,241,780 of record NC_060119.1, read on the forward strand.
CGACAAAAATTGGAAACCGTTACGTAACATCAACAATCTACTTACCCAGATACTATGAAAGACATAATCTGGAACGCTTTGCGATTATTTTTAACCAGAATAACAGTATGTCCCTACCATACTTTGACGCGAATGCGTCGTAGCCACTGTTCCAAAAACGAAATACTGTCGAAAATCGAACACAGAGATAACATGATAACTCTAAAAAGTGACATAAGAAAACAGGCTAGCACAGTTAACTGGAGCTTTGCTTAAAGAGAAGAATCTGCTGGAATCTCTACCAAACTTTGTCCAGGGACCGAGTTTGTAAAGTGATACGTTTACAGTCCAGAACTGGGTGACGCTGTTTTGTAGGTAATATCTCTCTGAGAGAAGAGAAAATGTTAACAATTTGAGATATTATATGAAGTTAATCGATGATACATGTGCAGGTTAAGTAGAAGGAGTATGTAGAGTGTCTATACAAGGGAAATGTAGGCAGTGTTGTAGAAAGGGAAGATGACTTGGGTGGAAATGACGTGCGAGGTATGATACTGTGAGAAGAATCTTCAGGTTTTGCCGGCGCAAAGACTGTTCCATTAAGTTTCGGGTGTGCAGCCGCAAGAATTCTCCTTCTTCTAGTATTTCGGCTGAATAACGTTCAGCCATCTTCAGAGAGAGCCGCAAGACTGCCGCTCCAGTGCTCGCTTCGTCAAAGCGAGTATATTTTCATCTTCTTTTCTGGACCACTCGTTGACGAGATGCTGATGACATCTGCTCGATCAGCGATGAGGTTTACAGTTTCGGTATCCTACATTATCGGATGCCCTGAATCTGCATTGTCAACACTCATCTATTCTAGAACGTCTTCTTCATCGCTTTCATGGCAATTGAGTTCTTTTAACATATTGAGCATTTCGGATATATCACTCTGTTGGCCATTTCCAATTAAACTTTGAGAACTTATGTGATACCCAAAAACCTATTCCAAGCTTTTTGAAATTCTGTTCCTTTCTGTTTCAAACGAAATAAACTTCTACGACGTTACTGAGAATTTCAGTAAAATAAAGCACGAAGACATGTACTATAATAATATCAATAATAACTGTTGTCTCCTACTAAGCTTATGAAATAAAATATTACACTGAACAGCCAAAGAAACTGATACACCTGTCTAATATCGTGAAGGACACCCCTCTTCCCCCCCCCCCCCCCCCCCCGCAAGCTGAACTGTCGCAGCACACGACTGGACATGGACTCGGCTAATATCTGAAGTAGTGCTGGAGGGAACTGACACCATGAATCGTGCAGAGCTATCCATAAATCCGTAAGAGTACGGCGGCGTGCAGATTTCTTTCGGACAGCACGTTGCAAGGCATCCCAGATCTTCTCATGTCTGAGTTTTGTGGCCAGGGGAAGTGTTTAAACTCAGAAGAGTGTTCCTGAAGCCACTCTGTAGCAATTCTAGACGTGTGGGGTGCCGCATTGTCATGCTGGAATTGCTTAATTCCGTTGGAGTGTGCAATGGACATGAATGGATGTAGGTGATCAGAGGGGATGCTTACGATCATGTTACCTGTCAGAGTCGTATCTAGACGTATCAGGCGACCCATATCACTCCAACTGCGCACGACCCACACCATTACAGAGCCTCCACCAGTTTGAACAGTTCCCTACCGACATGCAGCGTCTATGGATGCATGAGGTTGTCTCCATGCCCGTACACGTCCACCCGCTCCATACAGTTTGAAACGAGAATCGTCCGACCAGACAACATGTTTCCAATCATCAACAGTCCTATGTCGGTGTTGGTGGGCCCAAGCAAGATGTAAAGCTCTGTGTCGTGCAGTCATCAAGGGTATGAGAGTGCGCCTTCGGATCAGAAAGCCCATATCGATGATGTTCCGTTGAATGGTTCGCACGCTGACACTTATTGGTGGCTCAGCGTTGAAATCCGTGGTTACTTCCGGAAGGGTTGTACTTCTGTCACGTTGAACGTTTCTCTCCAGTCGTCGTTGGTCCGTTCTTGCAAGATATTTTTTCGGCGGCAGCGATGTCAGAGATTTGGTGTTTTACCGGATTTCTGATATTCACGGTACGCTCGTGAAATGGTCGTACAGGAAAATCCCCACTTCTTCGCTACCTCGGTGATGCTGTGTCCCATCCCTCGTGCGCCGACTATAACACAACATTCAAACTCACTTGCATCTTGATAACCTGTCATTGTAGCAGCAGTAACCGATTTAACAATTGTGCCAGACACTAGTTGTCTTATATAGGCGTTGCCAACCACAGCATCGAATTCTTCCCACTTACATATCTCTGTATTTGAATACGCATGCGTATACCAGCCGCGCGGGATTCGCCGAGCGGTCTAGGCGCTGCAGTCATGGACTGTGCGGCTGGTCCCAGCGGAGGTTCGAGTCCTCCCTCGGGCATGGGTATGTCTGTTTGTCCTTAGGATAGTTTAGGTTAAGTAGTGTGTAAGCTTGGGGACTGATGACCTTAGTTGTTGAACATTTTTTGCGTATACCAATTTCTTTGGCTCTTCAGTGTAGTTCATACGACCCATAATAAAGATAAATTCTCATGTTCAGGAATTTAGAAAATCACACGTACGACTAGCTCAAGGTACCAAATATGACACACTGGCAGAAACTTTCATATTAGATACACCGAACACATCAACTGCTACACACACATCCAATTCAGAAAATGAGCTATAGAAACATATATAAAAAGCACTAGACACCCATTCACAAACATATAAGAAAATCTTAAGTTACTCCTTTACTTTCAGAAGTCACGTACAATGGATTTTTTTACACCACAAAAAGCCAGGAGAAAAAATTCTAGATGAGAAGCTAGAGAGTGAGTCGACTAATTGCTCCAGATGTTTCTCCTGTTTGTAGCCTAATAACTATAGTAAGTCGAAGAATATCTTCATTTCTCCTTGTACACCACATAGTATTTGCAACAAAATAGAATAAACTAGAATATAATTGATAATTTAAGTAGTCATTGGTGTTACTGATGGAAGTTATGAGTGACAGTTTCATGTAATTAATATAATCCGCGAAAAGGAACATCTATGACTGTATCAGAACTCTCTGGGAAGCCATACTATCCTAATATCTTTGTACTGTATTTTTATTTCACGTAAACAAACAGAGTGAGTGATGGTGCGCGCGTATGTTTATGATTAAAAAGTGACGATAAGAAGTGAAGCATCACGTCATAAGAGGGAGCAGACAGCCGATCTAAAGTCTGTTAGCTGATTTTTGTGTGGAAAGGTTTTAAAAAGCAGGAAAAACTTGGAACGTAGTGTTATTTCACTAATTTCATGAAGTTTGGACGTAACCCAACGATATAATTAATGTACATAAACGAACATGGTAGTAATGAAGTGTCTCATGGGACATGAATCTCAAACTTTTAAATTGGTGTAAAGAATTAGCGAACATCAAATTTTGTTTCACTGATAAAGTTTTGGGAAGTAACAGCGCTTACAGTCAGGGGTTCATAACGAAATTCTCACGAAGGCAATGACCGAATACGATTGAATTAGGTGGTAATAATATACATAAAAAGTTTTATTGATGGAGTTAATGGAAAGAAATCAGACTCCTCCTTTATTTGAAGCAATCAAATTAAGTCAGTTCCATGAGGCAGCCCAGAACTTCAACGACCTTCAGCAGTGAAAAATGGAAGAGAGGCAAGTATTCTCTCAGACAACGCTGGCAGCAGAATAGCTCTGATTGGTATTCGAAATACGAACTTCATTTTACAGGTTATCCTGCTGTCTGTACTGTCTTCTGCGGAATACGCAGATAGCAAGGATAAGCAAGAGAAGGGAAAACACGATAGTGATGGAAAGCTAAGCTAATTACGCTGCTACGATGTAGTTCCTTCTGCTGACTGGAAATTAGCTAGAGAGCCCTGTAGAAAATACGCTAGCGGACATACGAGCTTTAACCTGATCGATTTTCGCTGTCACTGAAAAATAAACGAGAAAGGTATAAACACATAGAGAAAAACGGTCATGACAGTTTGGGAGTATGCGGCGGGACTGACTATTACAGATGGAGATACCTCCGACGCCACTTGGTAGTTGCTGACCACATGGCCGGTAATTTTCGGCTATAATTCGCGAGCCACGAAGCAATTTGCAGGTGAGAAGTAGCTCGTGTGCGGTAACCAGAATGCAATATTCAATGAGCTAACTGCCAGTTTTCCTCGTTTTGTATCACTAGAAACGTCCAGATGCGCAGGCGTTCAATTTTTTTTGTGCATACGTATTCACCCTTTAATATAGATACATGTGTTATCTTTTCATCTGCCTGCATCTTTCCAAATACCACATTCAACTTGAACAACCAACAAACCGATTTAAACGTTGTTTCTTAATGACGGCACTGAATTTCTTGTGTCTACAAAGTTTCGAGAGGTATCTGCCCTTTTCTAAAATTATAGTCAGCCTTCAGTTACCATCTGTTTTCTAGAAGGTTACTTCTAACAATTATTACTGAGAACTAAATGATAACTGGAAATTTATGATGATAAATGCAGTGAATGGATTAAATTTGCGCCTTTGTAAACTACCGTCAATACGTTGAAATAAAATACAACATATCTAATTTATACAAGTATTTAATGATACGTCGTTGTTTAACTTTGCCACCAAAAATTTCGAAACGAACTTAACCGATTTCCTTCAAACTTTTACGATGCTCTAATTAACGTACGGATGAACATTAAAATTTTTTAACTATCTGTAATATATACACTACTGGCCATTAAAATTGCTACACCACGAAGATGACGTGCTACAGACGCGAAATTTAACCGACAGGAAGAAGATGCTGTGATATGCAAACGATTAGCTTTTCAGAGCATTCACACAAGGTTGGCGCCGGTGGCGACACCTACAACGTGCTGACATGAGGAAAGTGTTCAAACTATTTCTCATACACAAAGAGCAGTTGACCGGCGTTGCCTGGTGAAACGTTGTTGTGATGCCTCATGTAAGGAGAAGAAACGCGTACCATCACGTTTCCGACTTTGATAAAGGTCGGATTGTAGCTTATCGCGATTGCGGTTTATCGTATCGCGACATTGCTGCTCGCGTTAGTCGAGATCCAATGATTGTTAGTAGAATATGGAATCGGTGGGTTCAAGAGGGTAATACGGAACGTTGTGCTGGATCCCAACGGCCTCGTATCACTAGCAGTCGAGATGACAGGCATCTTATCCGCACTGCTGTAACGGATCGTGCAGCCACGTCTCGATCCCTGAGTCAACAAATGGGGACATTTGCAAGACAACAACCATCTGCACGAACAGTGTGGTGTCACCGCCAGACACCACACTTGCTAGGTGGTAGCCTTTAAATCAGCCGCGGTCCGTTAGTATACGTCGGACCCGCGTGTCGCCACTATCAGTGATTGCAGACCGAGCGCCGCCACACGTCAGGTCTAGAGAGACTTCCTAGCACTCGCCCCAGTTGTACAACCGACGTTGCTAGCGATGGTTCACTGACAAAATACGCTCTCATTTGCCGAGACGATAGTTAGCATAGCCTTCAGCTACGTCATTTGCTACGACCTAGCAAGGCGCCATTACCAATTACTATTGATACTGAGAATCATGTACCGTCAAGAGCGACGTTCACCATTAATGGATTAAAGTTAAGTATTCCACCAGCTACGTCCGTTTTTTCTAAATTCTAATTTCCTTGTCCTGTTCCAGACCTCAGGCCAGCCTGCGTGAGCTAAAACGCGTGCCTTTCGGCTTCCTCTAGTAACAGGGTGTTGGCTCTCCTGCCAACCACAACAAACTGTTCGACGACGTTTGCAGCAGCATGGACTGTCAGCTCGGAGACCATGGCTGCGGTTACCCTTGACGCTGCATCACAGACAGGAGCGCCTGCGATGGTGTACTCAACGACGAACCTGTGTGCACAAATGGCAAAACGTCATTTTTTTCGGATGAATCCAGGTTTTGTTTACAGCATCATGATAGTCGCATCCGTGTTTGGCGACATCGCGGTGAACGCACATTGGAAGCGTGTATTCGTCATCGCCATACTGGCATCACCCGGCGTGATGGTATGGGGTGCCATTGGTTACACGTCTCGGTTACCTCTTATTCGCATTGACGGCACTTTGAACAGTGGACGTTACATTTCAGATGCATTACTACCCGTGGCTCTACCCTTCATTCGATCCCTGCGAAACCATTCTTTTCAGCAGGATAATGCACGACCGCATGTTGCAAGTACTGTACGGGCCTTTCTGGATTCAGAAAATGTTCGACTGCTGCCCTGGCCAGCACATTCTCCGGATCTCTCACCAATTGAAAACGTCTAGTCAATGGTATTGTGACGAGCCTGTTACTCGACAAGAGTAACAGGCTCGTCACAATACGCCAGTCACTACTCTTGGTGAACTGTGGTATTGTGTTGAAGCTGCATAGGCAGCTGTTCCTGTACACGCCATCCAAGCTGTGTTTGACTCAATGCCCAGGCGTATCAAGGCCGTTATTACGGCCAGAGGTGGTTGTTCTGGGTACTGATTTCTCAGGATCTATGCGTGAAAATGTAATCACATGTCAGTTCTAGTATAATATATTTGTCCAATGAATACCCGTGTATCATCTGCATTTCTTCTTGGTGTAGCAAATTTAATGGCCAGTAGTGTAATATATGATTGTTCAAATGGCTCTGAGCACATGGGACCTAACTTCTGAGGTCATCAGTCCCCTAGAACTTAGAACTACTTAAACATAACTAACCTAAGGACATCACACACATCCACGCCCAAGGCAGGATTCGAACCTGCAACCGTAGCGGTCGCGCGGTTCCAGACTGTAGCGCCTAGAACCGCTCGGCCACTCCGGCCGCAATATATAATGTAAGGTATAATTTATATAAACGTTCTTTCAAATAATCTCGAAAATTTATTGACGAATGTACTTCAAATTTTTATGCTTTGCTCTAATGTACAATCGTACAGATAGAGGCCACTTAATTTTTCAGTATATGTGATAGGCCTATATATATATATATATATATATATATATATATACCTACCTATACTAATATATGAAGATACGGTGTTTAACGTTGGTAACAAAAGCTTTGGAAAGTACTTGTACCGTTTTCGTGCTACTTCTTCGTCTGTGATGGCCGTAAAGGCATAAATAATGCCTTACTCTATGTCCTCTGGTGTTCTTGGAACATTTGGTAGACAGCATCCTTGACTGCTCCCCACAGAAAAAAAATCCAGCGGTTTAAGGTCCGGAGATCGGGCAGGTCAACTGCCTGGCCCACTACGTCCAGTCCAACTACCACTGTATTTATGGTCCAGAATTAGCGTTCGTTAGGCGTTATGTACCGGGCATACATCAAGCTGATACATGTACATCCTCTGATTCAGGGGTATGGCGTGTGTCTTAAAGATCGTGTGTATTGTCTGCCGTTTTGGTTGACACTTAACATAGAAAGGTCCAATAACGGTATATCCAGTAATCCCGTACCAAACATTGAAGTTCCATGGGTATTGATGCTTTCCGTATAGGGGCCATCGTGGACTGTTGACGGACCAATAATGCATATTTTTCATACTGACAATTCCTTTGTTGGAGAATGGCGCCTCGTCGGTAAAAAGAACACCTGAGAAGAAATTAGGATTAGCCAGAAGCTGTTGCTGAGCCCACTGACAAAACTGAACCCTGTTGTTGAAGTCATTCCACGAAGTTGTTCGTGTAAGTAACATAGTAAGGATAGAATAATTACGTTGCAGAATGCTATGTGCACTTGTTTTCGAGACGCCAACCTCATGCTGAATTCGTCGTGTTCTGACTCCAGGATTCACGGCTACGGCAGCGAGCACCGCGATCTCAGCAGCTTCGTCTGTTCGTGTTCTACGACGACTTCGAGGTCTCGCATCTAAACTTCCCGTTTCAAGTAGACGCGATATGAGACGACCAAATATCCAGCGAGAAGGCGATGGCTTGTCAAGGAATCTCCTGTTATACAGTAGTTGTTCATAACCGGAATTTCGCCCGCCTACAGCAAATTGAAGTACAGGTATGTACAGTAGAGTACAAGATAGACATAGTAACATAATAAGTGATGTTCTCTAACAGAACTGAACATAAATATGCAAGTTGCTAAATTATTTTCTGTCAATGTACTTTGTCTGTAGATTAGCATCATTTGTATCTTATCGTTATGTGTGTACATCATACACCTTTAAACAATAAAAAATTGTATTCACAATGTGCACTACCGCCATGCAGTTACTAAGTTACTCTGATGCACGATTACACTCGTATACAGAATACTGTACGCTAGAACAACAACAAATGTGGTGCGGAGGGGGGGGGGATGAGGCGAAGTGTTGGGGGAGGGGGGGGGGGGCGAGGAATGGAGGAGTACCTGTGTTTACATGAGTCGGAAACCATTTAAAAAATTTAACCTCTACCCCGTATCTCCTACATCTGTGCGATACAGGAAATGTATACCCTCAGCAAGAAGTACCCAATGGTGTTAAAAAATAGTTTGAGACAATTTTTCATTTAACGCACGAGAAGAAAGATATTTTGGGTGAACAAGATAAGTGGGACACCCTGTATATATTGTTGCTGTGGTCCTCAGTCCAGAAATTGGAAATTTGTGGTAAGGACTATGGGACAAAACTGCTGAGCTCATCGGTCTCTAGGCTTATGCACTACTTAATCTAGCTTAAACTAATTTATGCTAAGGACAACACACACACACATGCCCGAGGGAGATCGCGAACTTCCGATGGGGGCAGCCACGTGAACCGTGACAAGACGCCCTAGACCGCACGGCTACCCCACGCGACTACTCAGTCCAGAGACTGGTTTGAGGCAGCTCTCCATGCTACTCTATCCTGTGCAAGCATCTTCATCTCCGGATACTTACTGCAACGTACATCCATCTGAATCTGCTTAGTGTGTTCACCTCTTGGTCTTCCTCTACGATTTTTACCCTCCACACTTCCCTCCAATACTAAATTGGTGATCCCTTGTTGCCTCAGAACGTGCCCCACCAGCCGATCCACTCTTCTAGTCAGGTTATGCCACAAATTCCTATTCTCCCCAATTCTATTCAGTACCTCCTTATTAGATACGTGATCTACCTATCTAATCTTCAGCATTCTTCTGTAGCAGGACATTTCGAAAGCGTCTACTCTCTTTTTGTCTAAACTAGTTATCATCCATGTTTCACTTCCATACATGGCTACACTCCATATAAATGTTTTCAGAAAAGATTTCCTGACACTTAAATCTATACTCGATGTTAACAAATTTCTCTTCTTCAGAAACGCTTTCCTTGCCATTGCCAGTCTACATTTTATATCCTCTCTACTTCGACCATCATCAATCATTTTTCTCCCCAAATAGCAAAACTCCTTTACTACTTTAAGTGTCTCATTTCCTAATCTAATTCCCTCAGCATCACCCGACTTAATTCGACTACATTCCATTATCCTCGTTTTGCTTTTGTTGATGTTCATCCTATATCCTCCTTTCAAGACACTGTCCATTCCGTTCAACTGCTCTTCCACGTCCTTTGCTGTCTCTGATAGAATTACAATGTCATCGCCTAACCTCAAAGTTTTTGTTTCTTCTCCATGGATTTCAATTCATACTCGAAATTTTTCTTTCCTTTATTGCTTGCTCAGTGTTAAGACTGAACTACATCGGAGATGTATCTGATGGAATGACCATGAGAGCAGTTGTTTTTTAATTTTTATTTCTGCGACAGTGATTTTATATCAGCTGGTCTGCCTCGTGTATCGTTATATCCAAATGATTTATGCATGTTAAGCTACATTCAGGTATGTGGTGCTGTTCTAATAGTAATGTGTATAGTTTAACTCATGTAAGCCCTCCCTCTAACCTGTCATGTTATATTCTCACAGATCCGATAGTGGCACCTTTAGTATGTTGAAACGGTCATCTAGCAAACAGTGTTTAAGCGATCTTGGCTTTTGAATTATTTATATAACAGAGTGATCGCCCCATAACACACCATGTGATCACTGTTTCTTTTTCTTCTTTTACCATCCCACGGTTTCGAGGGTCGCCATGGTTAGGTTCGGATTTGGCAACCTTAATGTTAGTGGCCGGTTGCCCTTGCTGCCGCTGCCCTGTACCCCCTGGGAAGGAATTAGTGTACCCCAGCTGTCTGCGTCTAGTGCAATCCATAGAATAGTGTGAATGTGTTAAGATGTCTGCGAGTCGTGTAACTGAGGCGGGACATGGGGACCAGCCCAGTATTCACCTAGGGAATGTGGAAAACTGCCTAAAAACCACATCAAGGCTCGCTGGCACACAGGCCTTCGTCGGTAATCCGCCGGACGGATTCGATTCGGGGCCGGCGCACTTACCCGACTCCTGGAAGCAGCGCATTAGCGCTCTCGGCTAACCCAGCGAGTCATTATGTTTAACTTTGTGCAAAATTCTACCAGGCGGCTTCCTCTTTTATTGCTTAACCCCGGTCCACATTCACCTACTACTTTTCCTTCTCTTCCTTTTACTGCTATCGAATCCCAGTCCCGCATGACTATTACATTTTCGTCTCCCTTAACTATCTCAGCAATTTCTTTAATCTCATCATACATTTCTTCAATCTCTTCATCATCTGCGGAGCTAGTTGGCATATACACTTGTGATAGACGTGGGCTTCGCGTCTATATTGGCTGTAATAGTGCGTTCACTACCCTGTTCGCAATAGGTTATCCGCGTTCCTATTTTTTTTATTCATTATTAAACATGCTCCTGTATTACACTTATTTGAATTTGAATTTATAACCCTGTATTCACCTGACTAGAAGTCTTGTTCCTCCTGCCACCGAACTTCACTAATTCCCACATTATCTGACTTTAACCTATCCATTTCCCTTTTTAAATTTTCTAATCTACCTGCCCTATTAAGGGATTTGCCATTCCACGCTCCGATCCGTAGAACGCCAGTTTTCTTTCTCCTGATAACGACGTCCTCTTGAGTAGTCCCCGCCCGGAGTTCCGAATGGAGGACTATTTTACCTCCGGAATTTTTACCCAAGACGACATCATCATTCAACCAAAGAGCAAAACTGCATGGCCTCGGAGAAAATTACGGCTGTGGTTTCCCCTTGCTTTCAGCTGTTCATAGTACCAGCGCAGCAAGGCTGTTTTGATTGATGTTGCAAGGCCAGATCAGTCAATCATCCAGACTGATGCTCCTGAAGCTGCTGAAATGGCTGCTGCCCCTCTTCAGGAACCACACGTTTGTCTGGTCTCTCAACAGATACCCCTCCGTTAATTTTTTACATTTTACTGTAATAAACGTTTGGACGGTCATATATATATATATATATATATATATATATATATATATATATATATATGAAGGGGAAATGTTGTTAGAAAAATATCGAAAAGTTCTTTACCAATTTACTTCAAATTTTTACACAATACTCTAATAAACATTTAGATGGAAATAGGCTACATAATTTCTATATGAATGATATATACAGGGTGAATCAGAATTGTGCGAACAGTCTCAATTTTGTTTCGTTTTCTGCTCCAAGTTGTTAGTACTCAGGGCTGAGTCAAAATTATGTGAACTTCTATTAAGGCTGCAACCATTCTTCTCTGTTCCAATGTGAGTCTGTCAGCCATGGGTACGGAGAGGAGGAAGGGAGGAAATTGACATAGAGAGGCGGAACGAGGAGACGGGCAGGGAGAGGGGATAGGAGATAGAGATATGGGTGAGGAGGTGATCCACAGAGAGTATCTCATGGAGGAGGGGGGCGGAGGAGAGGGAGACAGACAAAGAGAGCAAAGAGATACGGGAGAGAAGATGGACGGAGAGAGGAGAGAATGAGTTTCGGATGTATAGCCAATTCATATGCTCATTTAGCAACTGCGAAACATTGCCTGGTTCGAAAGTGAGCTATAACGTCACATACAGTGCTAATTTGTTAACATTTTGCAGATGTATTATTACAATATAAATTACATTGTTTACCCAGGGAATGAAAGAAAGAAACACACATATCAGATGCGCATGTTTAGGTATAAAGACCTTCATACATTACATGAAAGGAAAAATGTGTTACTTGAAATTCAGTTGCATACATACGCAATTTCAAAACAGTTTTCCATTTAAGTTCTTATTAGCTTGTTACCAGAAGTTCATACGATTAATTTAATAAAATTTTTCAGTGAAACTGATATAACTACACAAACTGCAAAGTATATTGTGGCACTGTTATTATGAGACTTAAGAGAATTCACACTACTTCCTATTGTGTCCCACGTTAATGATTATTTCAAGATAACGAGTTTAAGGACCAAATATATACTATTTTGACGCTTTTTGCCTCCAGATTGTACAGAAGCTGAAATCCAGGTGCAGAAAATTAAAATGGCAGTTATAAATAAAAGTACTCTTTTATGAAACGCACGCTAAGTGACTTCCGGAAAGAGGCTCATTAAATACACGAGTGAACATCAAATATGAGTATGCACGAATATGGAACGTATTACAGCAGTCACAGAAATCTAATTCCAGAGTACACGAGATAAGACGACGCGATTAGGGGAAGCTGGATATGGAAATACAGCACGAATGATAAAGAAGAGTATAAAGTCATTGGCCTGGATCTTCAAAACACCGGCCTTCAAGCTACAGCAGCCATTATGTCAACAAATATGACCAAACCGTTTAGTCTTAGCGAAATGCTGAAATCGGTTAAGCGGGGATGTACGCAAAACTTTCCAAATTTGTTGACGTCAGATGGTTATGTAGCTTGTTGGAAATGCCGTCTCAAATTTTCAGTGTTTAATTCGTGCTAAGAATGATGCAAAAGCCTTCTTGTTCCAACGAAAGCGTAGTGCTACGCACCCTTTTATACACGACACTGTCCCTGTCTGCGATATTTTATTATTTCCTTCCGTCATAAAAGCGCCTGAAGAGGATATAAAGCTGAGAGTTCGTTTACTGTACAGTTGATAACTACTTATTAAAGAAATGTACACGTGGTAGAACACAAAATTCGAACGAAAGCTTTAATAACCTCATTTGGAAGAGATGCGCAAAGCCAAAGTTTTGTTAATCTACTTTTGTTGAAATTTCCTCGTATGATGATTGTGTGTGCTCAATGATGATAACACTGGCAGAATCAGGACTCCTATGAGACTTCGATGATGCCGGCTGTTTCACTGAAAACCTATTGAAGAAGACTAATAATCTACTTATTGCAAGTGCTGAAATGTCAGCGAAGTATGTTACCAGAAAGACACACCAGACGAATAAAACTAGCAAAAAGAGCTTCATGAAGACCAAGGAACCCAAATATATGGCTATGACCAGCATTAACGTACTTATTTATGGCATCAATGTTAATAAAATCTTCTTTTTGCGTTTCCCGCAACTGTAATTTCTCAGTTTAAAAGCAACTTTTCTGCTTATACTCCTTGGGAAAAAGGTGAAATATGCTGCTGACTATACATACTGTAACATGACTTCGTGTAGCATAAAATTTTTCAAAGCGCATTGCCGCCAAATTTATTAAACTATTTGAGAAATAAAAACTGCTATGTCTCATAAAAATAAATTAAAAATTTTGATACGGTTTTAAGACCGACATTCGAAAACAAGTACACAGATTTATTTATCTACTTACTGAGAATAACTGCCACATTGTGAAAGTGATACAAAATGAAAGTAACCTTTGATAAATTGCTCCCCAAATGATAATGTGTGTTCTAAAAGTATCCAGTAGCGTCCTGATAAAATTATCTGACAAAAGAAACTTAAAAATTTCCTGATTATAACCAATAACATTATGACAACATTTGCTAAATTTGGTTCAGGTAGTTCTTAAACAGCAGAAGATACATTAACTTATACTCACCCGTGTGATTTCTCAACGCCATCGCGTCGGTGTGTTGAAGCATTACACAAACGCAGCAATTGCCTGCGGGGCAGAGGATACAGAAACCGTTGTAATTGAAGAACAGATAAACCGCCACAGGTCGCTCATCATATGCGAGCATCGTCAGGTATTCATTGCCCTGATGGCAACGCGTTAGAGGTTTACGGCACCACTCGGCACCATCGTCAACACGAAGCTGCCACCAGGGTAATGAATATCTGAGTACGAATATGCTCGCTTGTGAAGAGCGTAACTGGTCAATAAATACACGTGCTATGGTGGTCTATCTGTACGTTAATATTACAGTATGTTAGTATGCGGGAAAAATGCTGTGCATATCTGTCGCAAATGTATTACAGAGAATGGGTGACAGTAATGACCCTTGTGGCAAAGATTTACTTGTTCTTCCGGGGACCATTGATCTGTGTTTAACTATAAATTTACATAAAACTTTATCATCTTCTTTGCCAGTGTGGATAGACTGACATCGTCATAAGCAAGATCTGAATCCGCATAATATCCAACTAGATGGATTTACTTTTACTTTACAGGTATCAGTTATCACATTATAAGGTTTCACTAGGACCATGTCCTTTTCTGAATCTCAGCTGCGGCTTTGGAAATATGTTTCCGTGTTCACAGCACTATTCCAGTTTGTGTTTTACTGTCTTTTCACGTGTTTTAATGGACAAGAGGAAAGAGTTGTAGGTCTGTATGCTCTTGTCTTGGAGAAGTTTTCCTGGTTTCTATTTTGGGTTAATCCTTACTGTTTTCAGTTTATCCAAAGTTTTCTCCCTCCAAAATTCATTTAATATTTTACACAGTAATTCACTTCGTTTAACACTCATAATACCAAGGGTTTTGAAAGTTTATAATCCAGTTAGTTTTTTATATTTTAAAGTTTTGGGAAAACTTTTATTATTTTTACTGAATTCTTTTACCTGATTGCAAAAAGTTTTTTAAATTTTTCAGTTAAATATAACCCAAAAATTTAAGTCTTAGCACCAGAATCTCCCTTCTCAACGAACGTCGTTTTCATTATTATCAGAGTCAGGACCTTACTTACACATCAACATTTCCTTAAAATGTACGGAGAGACAAGAAGTTAACAACAGTTAACGAAATTTTCATTTAAAACAGCATAGTTGGTAGTACACGTTATTGAACGGACCTTGATGTTGCTGAGATTGTGCTAAATGATGTTTTCAGATTCTGGACCCTACTGTCGCATTAGGACCTCTCTAAAAGTTTTGTTGTTAATATGAGTTAACAATAATTAGCGAATTTTAGTTTTTAGTTCTTATATAATGTGGGCATAAAGTACCCCTCTGCCTCTCGATTGGTAATGCGCCTTATGGGAAATATTTTGGTATTGCTAGAGTTACGAACTAGGTGGTAAGGCATTGGGTGACGAATATAATCTGGTCCCGGCGCTGTATATTTTCAGGCGATAGAGCACTGTTTGATTTTACAAAGAAATACTCATTAATGAAAAATGCTGTTGTTCGTCTTGAGCCTCGAGTAGTAATATCTGCTGTGGGTTAGAGGAAATTTATTAAAGACACTCATCGGGGAGAGCGGATGAAGAGTAATGTACAGGTTGTTATCCAGTGAGTAACTTTTTTTTTCAATGGCTCAAGACGCTCTTCTACCAGCAACGCATATTTTTCATTTCACCAAACAAGCAAACGTATGGTATCTATTCGGAAACATGAAAGGCTTATTTTCAGGAATCCTCTGTTGCTGCTCTCTCACTATGGGGCTACGTTCTTATATTCGTCGGTAGCATTCAGAATATCCTTAATCTCTTGTTCGCACCAGTCAGATTTCTTAATTTTCAAGTTGTAAGATGGCTAAACAACTATATTTTCGCATCAGTTACTTGACTTGTCGTTATTATGTGGACATTATGAACTGAGTGGTTCTTGTACGACATTCCGCGTAAATTTTACACGAAAATTAGATGACGAAAACCTCATAGCCACTGCATTGTACTTTACGTTTATGTATCCTCACAGGTGACTCATCAGTTAGTAGGACCATACTGTTTTCGATTGAGATTTCTGTTATTAATCTCCCCAATCTGTATTTATGTACTTAGTGGTATGCTTCATAAGTCCCATTATTAGGCTGACCAAATTTCGAAGAGAAAAAATCGGGGCACTTGTGTTTACTCTTAACTTCATTACTACACTTATGCTTACCTTTCTTGTCAATTATCATGACATTCTGAAGTAGGTCTATGATGATGCAGCACCTGAAAAACCCATAGCAAGAAACTATCTTCATTTCGTGAGCTGGAAAGGAAAATGTAGCTACATTGCACATAAATAAATTTCCTTTATTCAAAAATAAAAAAGACTGATACATACTTTTTTATTTTAGTAGCCTGGATATATTTTCTTCAGTGTTTAGTCACTTACTATTTTAAGTAGGTACAACGCGTTAATTCTAAAAACTACGTAATGTTACTAATCAGTAATCACATACAAATTATACAGTTCATCCAAAAACTTAAGACCTACTTTGGCTGCGTACTGTTAGCGCAAGAGTGCATACATGCCAAACAATATTCAGTATGCACTGGTAACACATAACGCGTCGCTCACATTCTTCACAAAATCAGCTTCCCATTTGCTGCAGTGCCTTTGGAATAAGTGTTATAAGTGATACTCCTTTATGCTTCTTTTCGTTAAGGTTTTACTTGTCTCGAGTGGAAGGTCGACGAATCATAGGTGGGGGAAGGTAATAACTGCTTTTCTTAACAATATATAAGTATCTCTTACTTTTCTTTCTTTCTTTACTTTCTTTAGGGCCTTTTTTTTTTTTTTTGAGTCCTCAGTCTTCTGACTGGTTTGATGCGGCAACGAATTCCTCTCATATCAGAGTAACGCTTCCAGCATACGTCCTCAGTTATTTGCTGAATTTATTTCAGATTCTGTTTTCCTCTACAGTTTTTATCCACTACAGCTTCCTTTAGAACCATGAAGTTATTCACAAATGTCTTAACAGATGTCCTACCATCCTGTCCCTTCTTGTGAGTGTTTTCCACATATTCTTTTCCTCGCCTATTCTTAGGAGAACCTCATTTCTTACCTTATCAGTCCTTCTAATTTTCAACACTCTTCTGTAGCACCACATCTCAAATGCTTCGATTCTCTTCTTTTCCGGTTTATGTTTCGCTACCGTACAACGCTGAGCTCCAAACGCACATACTAAGAAATTTCTTCCTCAAACTAAAGTCTATGTTGGTCCTAGTAGACTTTTCTTGCCCGGGAATGCCCTTTTTGCCAGTGCTAGTATGCTTTTCATATACTCCTAGCTCCGTCCGTCACTCGTTATTTTGCCGCCTAGGTAGCAGAATTCCTCAACTTCACAACTTTTTGATGATCAATCTTGGTGTTAAGTGTCTTCCTATTCTCATTAGTTGCATTTATTGATGTTAATTGGTTTATTTTCTTTCCCATACCTATTACTTTCCCTCACACTGCTGCTCTTTGCCAGGCTACGATTAGAATCGTTTTTCCCCGTTGCTAATTGCTGTTTTTGTTTACTTGCTTAAATCACCATAGTTGACACATGTGTCACCCACGTGGGAGGGTGGTCCTTTGTTAACTAAATCTGTATTGTGTTAATCATGTTCTGTTGAAGTAAGCTTGTTGTTATAGACTGTATTACTACCATTTAAAAGCAGAAATTTTTAACCACTGGAGCAGACGTTCACGATGCGAAATAAATAAATAAATAAAAGGAATAAAAAATAACAAACTCATGACGACGACGCTCTGCACGTTTTGAAACCGTTCTGTACTCGTAAAAACTCCTAAATACCAGTACATAAAATAGACCGGCGGTTATAAAACGTGTTGCGTCATGAAGCGTCGCGTATCAAATTTAATGGAGATGTTTATCACATTAAATGATTAATCTTACTTTCAGTTAGGAAGTTATGTCCTTCATTAGCTTGATTATGACGTGTCGCTGCAAGGGAACGACACACGCTAGTATTCGTTGTGGCTTGGAAACAAACAGTTTCCGAAAGTCATATTCAAAAAAATTTTCCCATGCTCGAAAATACGCGGTCTCAGTTGATGAAGATTGCTCGTTGGAGGCGTAATAGTATACATCTTCTTATTGTAACCCATAAATTCTCCATGAATGAGGAATGAGGGGCCCCGCTGGGGTGAAAACCCTTAGGGAGTTCCTGAGTTAAATGCCATCGATTCAAGAGTTGGCCGCCAGGTGGCAGGTTTGTATTACTGTAACTTATAGTGACACAAAATTTCGCCCCAGCAAGTGTCTCCAGAGATCAGAAAATGAGGTAAGTCTGTTTTTTAAAGTTTGCATGCAACTTTTATTTGAACATTGTGTAATGTAGAGTCTGAAAAGAAAAATCAACGATTTACTCGTTGACAATATTGCATTTAAACTTCACTTTCGCGTGGAAATAATTTTTCCGGTTGGCCCCGAAAATTAACAACATTACATTTGCAGAAAATAGTGAAATAGGGCATATCCCCGTAGGTATTCTGGGGTAAATTCCAGTAGCTCCAACAATGTCACGACAATTCTTTGATGCCAATCCCTTCCCCCCCCCCCTCCCCCCTCCCCCCTCCCCCCCAACGCACACACGCGTTAGACGACTTTCAGCACGCACTGCGTGATGTCCCACATATAGATATAATTCCGCTGTCTTAGAGATTTAGGTAAAACTTTCCTTTAAAGCATTGAAATCTGTTCCTCTAACGTCGACGGCCAATGAAGAACGAATGCATTGGAAAAGAGAAGCTTGCTACTGTGAAGGAAAGACATGCCAAAGAATGAAAACATACTGGAGTAGAAACAAAACGACATAAGCTAGATTTTATTAAAAAAAGAAAACAGATCAAACAGCTAACTGATTATTCTTCAGAGTCAAATTCTGACAGTGGGTCAGATATAGATATGGACTTACTATTTGGCGAAGAAGTGTCAACGGAAGAAGAACAAGAGCCTAGGCCTTGAAGGGAGAATCAGAGAACCTAACAAAGTATGCTTACTAGGTATCTAGATAGCTTAGCGTCAGTAATGGACTCTTTCAGGTTACCCTACTAATCCTCCTTTCTTGGAGAAAAAAATAAAATTGTTGTACGAGTATTTTTGAGTTTTATGTTCAAATTTACGAGACATTTCAGTTCAGTACTGTGTTGTGTAACTTGGCTACGATACAACGATGTGGCAAACGATTATTTTAAACGTTTGTATTATGCAGACATCCATTTCTATCCCTGTTTATCTCAAATAGGGCAAATACCCATTTGAGGCTTTACCTCTTTTTGTGGGGTAAAACCCAACAATTCCTATTTTAGCTAAATTGTAAATTTCGCTATAATTAATAATCAAATAGAGCTGGAATTTAGATAGGTTATAGGTAACATCCCAGCCTATGACTTCAACTTGATATGGCGGTAAAATCTATTCATCAATGACCACAATATTAGAAAAACTGAAAATTGACGAGCTTTATCTCCATCTACCCTACATTTGTCAAGATATTTGTGGTGTGATCTGCAGTATTGGTGTGTTGCGATATCCTGCTAAAATAGGCCATTTGCTAGTTGCCACATACTGGTGAACTTTGAGCCTCCATTCAGCGATTACCGAATCAGTCCACTTGCCATTTCTACCAGCTCCCTACACAATGGTTCTGGGTATTGGAGAGGTATGGGCCATTCAGCAGGTCGTCTATTGACACATTGGCGTTGATCTGACCAACATAAACAGAAGCGAGACTCGTCGCTGAACATCAGAGAATGTGAAGTCAGTGTCCCAGCTGGCTGCGGCTCTGTGCCTTGATATAAGTCTGTGTTGTCTGTGATAAGCAACAGATGACAGCTGGAGATCTCAACCCTGCATCCTGCGATATTCTCATGGTACAGTCTTGAATTTTCTATTCTTGCCCCGCTGCTGCCCCGAATCCATTTGGTCGCAATTCGTCCCGCAGTCGTTGCAGTACAGCGTACGGTCTGAGTGATCAGTTGGTATGATATTCTCATGTCCCTCATGCCAATGATTCGACCTTTCTCAAAGTTTCGCGCATATTTTCTGGGCATGCTGTGTTGCGATCTCCAGCTAAAAAAATCCAGTTGCGTTTGACACATCCAGTAACCATCGCATACCCACACCATTCTTCGTCTGTAGGAGCGGCTCATTCTGTACTGAACGTAAGTTTGCATAAATATGACATTTTAATCGACACATCACGCAGGCTTAGAAATGTCGGAGTATCTGTTTGCTAGCATTCTGTCAACAGTTCACGCTGTAACACACTACATTTATGTAATCTTAAAAGATTTCAAGTTTCTCGATTGCTGTACCTTCATCATGACGATGTCACTCTTCTCCAAGCAGCAAGGGTTCTCCATAAGATCCCAAATGCTAAACTTCCAACAGTTCGCGACACAACTATTTTCAGCAGTAGGAATTCAGAGTATTATGTTTGAACGATTATTCGATCATCGCAGTTTCCTTCTCTTATTTTACATACATATTAGGGTAGATGGTAAAATCGTTTATCGGGTCTTTCCATTTGGTCTTCAGTTGCCCTATGTTCCTTCGGATTAGCTTTTTATAATAATAAAACATCGTCGATTAATTGTCGTTCTTCTTTTTGATTAAATTTTCTTGGCAGAGGTTGCTCTTATTTCATGGTTCTTATTCTCTTACGGTTACATTCGTCAACGTGTATCAGAAAACCTTGGTACCTTGTATACGGGATACGTCGTGTTTTCATTTAGGTTAGACCTACAGAGACTGTAAAACGATAATCTAAATAACAAGATGACGTATTAATCACATTTGCTTTCTACTCTCACGTTTGATTTTTTCGTAACCGTGTCCCACTTCCATACAGAACTGCTGTTGTCCGCAATATTTATAAAATTTTAGTACTGTGTTTTTTAATAAATTAACTTATATACTCATGTCATGATTATAAAATATTGACAGAGGCAATGTGTTCTATGTTTTACTGCATTTTCGGAATTCACTGAATTTCGTAATTAACATTACAGTGATAATGTCGTTTTGAAAAATATGGAGAGTAATGTAAATTGTAAAACCTAGAGTATCAGTTCAAACAGATCATCCCTAACATGCATCAAAGCCTGGAACACATTTCCTTGGTCAATATCTCATAATCACTACATGATTAAATTAAATACATTTATAAAAAATCGGCAATAAAACTTTATAAAGGAATTGCATACATAGTGTTAGTCACGATCGAAGTGAGACGTGGATGAAAAGAAAATAAAGTGTGAATATAAAAAGTGACTGGTTAACGCGTCAATTAAAATATTTAATCATCTTTCGTCTTTTAGTGCACATATATGATGTACATGAAGAAAATCAATTGACCAAGGAAAAACCACAAGTTCCAGTTAACGTGACAGAATAACTTTCTGTTTTCCAAATATTAAAGTAATCACAGGTACAAAACAGTTGTAACAGTTGCACGTTCTCATACGATACAGTACACGGCCAGTGGAGCACCCTGTTTCATACAGACCAACAATGCGATTCCGTTACGACGCATGCGACTCCATGTTATTGAGTCGAGCGGCACACCGCAGCATACCGTTACCTGAGGACCCTTGACCCACGTCCATTTGTACTCCCTCTAGAGCTTATTATTGACCTTTACGTGTAATGTTGTTTGGTAGGGTGTGCCTTTTGCATCTCGTATTCCGGTGTCCCCATGTCCTTCTACATTTGCCCAGTGATGCGATTTGTAGTTATAATCTAGGTGACGGCAATTGTCTACTTGTGAGAACACCAATGTGTGGTACATTACATTATATACGTGTAATTCGTGTTAGTTTGCTGATGCGCAGTTGATTTCGTTACCTTAAGGTCCTCCACGAACGAACATTAGTACAGCGGACTCAAATTTCTTTTCCATCCTCCTACTCCTGTCCCTCTGCTCCTTTGCAGTTGTCCCCTGAAGAAACGCATTTTCGTATACACTTATTACGTTCATCTAATTGCAGAAAATAGCGGATGGCAAAATGTCTGAATATCCGGCTCTTGCCTGAATTACAATACTCATCATATCGACGACCAAACAGTGTCTTACAGATGTATTCAGATGAACATCTACAACAGTGGAAAAGGACAACAAACGATATTATTGTTACCACGGCTGGCAGCTCACAGAGCATATACTAAAATGGTGGGAAGTAAGCTCTACGTCGCTGTAGTATAAGTAACCTGACAAAATAAGATATACTTTCCTATGGAATCTATGCAAAAAAAACAATAAACAAGTAACAGTAGGCATTATCTAATAGAAAATCTTTGCAAAATTGAATATTACACTATATCTTGACTTGGAAGAACGAACTTGAGAAAGAGATTCAATATGTCATACTGAAAAACTATTCATTACAATGCACAAGTACTCCTATTAAGATTAAACTTTAAACTTGACTTAGCAAAGTACGTTAAACTGTTTCTACACTCCTGGAAAATGAAAAACGATCACCATGAATTCGTCGCCGCAGCAGGGGGAAATTTTATCGACACATTCTTGAGGAGGTATACAACACACGATTACACAGACAGAGCCACACGCACGTGAGTACAGTCAACAGAGCGAGCGCAATGCCAGCGCTAGTACTGTGTATACCCTAATTTTGCAGCAATGCAGGCTGCAATTCTCCCACTGAGACTATCGTAGAGGTGCTGAATGTAGTCTTGCGGAATGGCCTGGGGTGCAATTGCCGCCTGGTGCCTCAGTTGGTGCCTCAGCAGACCACGCAAGTTGACGTTTCATCCGGTCCCAAACATGCTCAATGGGGGACAGATCCGGGGATCGTGCTGGCCAGTTTGGTTGGCGTACATCTTCAAGAGCACATTGGGTGGAATGGGATACATGTAGAAGTGCGTTGTCCTGCTGGAAAAGCACATAACCTTGCCGGTCCATGAACGGTAGCATAATGGGTTGGATGATGGTTTGAATGTACCGTGTACTGTTCAATGTTCCCTCGACAATCATTATGGGAGTGCGGCCAGTGTAGTATACTGCTCCCCACACCATGATGCCTGGTGTTGGCCCTTTGTGCCTTTGTCATATACGCTCCTGATTTTAGCGCTCACTTGCACGTCGCCACACACGCGTACGACCATCATTGGCATCAAGGCAAAGTGACTCTCATCACTGAAGACCCAGAAAATATTAGATACAGGCTCCCAGGTAGATGCTATTTTTCTTGACTTCCGGAAGGCGTTCGATACAGTTCCGCACTGTCGCCTGATAAACAAAGTAAGAGCCTACGGAATATCAGACCAGCTGTGTGGCTGGATTGAAGAGTTTTTAGCAAAACAGAACACAGCATGTTGTTATCAATGGAGAGACGTCTACAGACGTTAAAGTAACCTCTAGCGTGCCACAGGGGAGTGTTATGGGACCATTGCTTTTCACAATATATATAAATGACCTAGTAGATAGTGTCGGAAGTTCCATGCGGCTTTTCGCGGATGATGCTGTAGTATACAGATAAGTTGCAGCATTAGAAAATTGTAGCGAAATGCAGGAAGATCTGCAGCGGATAGGCACTTGGTGCAGGGAGTGGCAACTGACCCTTAACATAGACAAATGTAATGTATTGCGAATACATAGAAAGAAGGATCCTTTATTGTATGATTATATGATAGCGGAACAAACACTGGTAGCAGTTACTTCTGTAAAATATCTGGGAGTATGCGTGCGGAACGATTTGAAGTGGAATGATCATATAAAATTAATTGTTGGTAAGGCGGGTACCAGGTTGAGATTCATTGGGAGAGTGCTTAGAAAATGTAGTCCATCAACAAAGGAGGTGGCTTACAAAACACTCGTTCGACCTATACTTGAGTATTGCTCATCAGTGTGGGATCCGTACCAGATCGGTCTGACGGAGGAGATAGAGAAGATCCAAAGAAGAGCGGCGCGTTTCGTCACAGGGTTATTTGGTAACCGTGATAGTGTTACGGAGATGTTTAATAAACTCAAGTGGCAGACTCTGCAAGAGAGGCGCTCTGCATCGCGGTGTAGCTTGCTCGCCAGGTTTCGAGAGGGTGCGTTTCTGGATGAGGTATCGAATATATTGCTTCCCCCTACTTATACCTCCCGAGGAGATCACGAATGTAAAATTAGAGAGAT
Organism: Schistocerca americana; assembly: GCF_021461395.2. NCBI lineage: Eukaryota > Metazoa > Arthropoda > Insecta > Orthoptera > Acrididae > Schistocerca > Schistocerca americana. The sequence goes on from NC_060119.1 coordinate 806,265,900, forward strand.
TAGAGCGCGCACGGATGCTTTCAGACAGTCGTTCTTCCCGCGAACCATACGCGACTGGAACAGGAAAGGGAGGTAATGACAGTGGCACGTAAAGTGCCCTCCGCCACACACCGTTGGGTGGCTTGCGGAGTATCGATGTAGATGTAGATGTAGAAGACGACAAATCTCCATTCGTCCTGTCCACAGCTCGTGGTCTTCTGGTTAGCGTCGCTGCCTCTGGATCACGGGGTCCTGGGCTAGATTACTGGCCGGGTTGGAGATTTTCGCTGCCCGGGGACAGGGTGTCTGTGTTGTCCTCATCATTTCATCATCACTCGTGAATGTCGGTACATTGGACTGTGTAAAGATTGGAACTTTATACGGGCGCCGAAGACCACGCAGTTGAGCGCCCCACAAATCAATCACCATCCGTTAGTCCTTCCATAAACGCCTATCGCGACACCACAGGAGGCGGGCTGAACGATGTAGCGGGACCGTAGCGCTGCTTCATGGAGACGGTTGCGAATGGTTCTCTTTGATACCCCTGGATCAAAGGTGTCCCTAAGTTGTTGTGAAGTAACGATGCGGTTCAGCACGGCACTTCGTAGGATACGACCGTCTTGGCGTGCATCTGTGCATCGCCGCTGTCCGGACCCAGGTCGACGGGCATGTGCACCTACCTTCTGCTGACCACCGGTGACAACTTCGATGCACTGTGGAGACCTCACGCCCCACGGCTTGTACAGATCTGCTGTACGTCGACCCGGCCTCCCGCTGACCCACTATATGGCCTTGCTCAAACTCCGTTAATTGCACAAACGGTTCACGTACACGCTGTCTCGGCTTGCTAACAATGTTGCAATGTTGCCCTGTATGCTACGGCAAACTGGCTGCCACTGGCTCTGGAAGTAACCAGCTAGCAACATTCGAAGACTGACAACGGGGTTCCTGGTGTGTCTGCAGCGCTGCGCGTTTGATCATCGCATGCACCGCTCTCTCGTGGTGTTCAAGTGTGGCGGATCTTATTCACTTGCGTAAATGTGTTCGATTTTCATTTTCTAGGAGTGTATATCCGTTGCTTCTGTTCAAATATTTATGGAACATTTACGTGATTCTAAGAAGAAAAGAAAGAGATTGGTATGCCTTTGCAAATGAAAATGAAAGTAATGATAAAAATTGTTGCGGCTTTCGTGACCACTTGTTGCTTTATTGGTTGTTGGCTGTCGTCTCGGGATATTCGGCAGAAGATGAAACGAGAGCCACCAGCCAATATGTCGAAAATAATGATGTTTCGAATTGTAGGCATCCGTTGTTCAGCGAGAAGAACACTCGAAAGCATCAAAAAGTATACTGAAAAAAGCAGAAAACAGTCATCAAAAAGCGTTCTGCTGTACAAGATGTTTCGAAGTTTTTAGCGTGAATAAGGGCGGGCACATAGATGCTTTCAGTAGAAATCCATATGGAGTACCTATAACAGTGTTGTGTTGTAGGAAAAAAATTGTGTATCTTTTATTCCAATGTTCTGCTACTGCTGGATCAATGAGCGATAGTACATGACTGCGAGTTGGTCTTTATCAGCTACGAGAGTTGCTGCCGAAAGAAGTCACAGTACTGGCTACTAACAGAATACCACAACCTGCGTGGCGGTGATGTATCCTTAAAGATTTAAAACCCAGGAGTTAACCGTGAGACTGTAAATAACTTTGTGACAATTCCATTAAACACAAATATATTCATGAGAATAGTTGCCAATAATTAAATCGTGTACAGACAGTTTGAGTAGGACTGCAGTGCTTTGAATGAGTAACGATAATAAATTTTAGCCAAGGTACACAATGAATGATTCATGAGAAGTGAAAGTAAATACGTAATTTCTGTGTCCCATTACTGTAGGTGATATAATCCTCAGAAGCCATACAACATTATTAATTTCTAGATCCTGTAACATTTTAAAATTTCGAGTCAGTAAGTTAAAGCTAAGAGGCAGAGAACCTACACAGCTTCTACTTTTGCTGAGTGTTAGATTTTGCTAAAATTAGTCACTCAATATAAACAGAGAGAAATCTTCCAATGAAAGTATGTTGTACATGTAATTAAAGGTTGATGCCTAATCTGGACTTTCTTTCTTTCCTACCGCTCATAAAAAACAAAAAAAACAAGCAATAAATCCAAAAATATTTACTTTATCTTTTCAAAAATTTTGACAAATGTTATATTTTTTTATAAGAGGGTTAGTCAGAAAGCAATTCCACCTATTTTTTTTCTCGTTAAATAAACTTTTTGAAGTGAAAAATTTGAATTTGACTCCGTTCCGCAAAACTTTCACTCCAATCCTCTGGAGTAGTAACTTTTGCGTCAACAGATGCCACTCGCTTGCAAAATGGCCGACATCGATGTTCGTATAAGACAGCTTTCTGTGATAGAGTTCTTGAATGCAGAAGGGGAAACGCCCATTCACATTCACGAAACGCTGTGAAATGTGTACAGTGTTGCAACGGTGAACAACAGCACTGTACATGGTGGGTTCGTCGCTTTAACGAAGCTGAAGGGCAAACACCGTTGACTAATGAAGCGCGGAGTGGCAGGCCGCTGGTTGCAGTAAAACATTCAGCGGGTCGATGACAACATTTCTGATAGCTGCTGGATGACTGTAGATGTTTTAAAACTGAGCATAAACAGTCTCTACTGCACGAAAACATTTATTTTGTGGTAACTGATTTCGCTCAGCTTTTGACCACCTTCAGATCTCGTACTGAAATATGAACATAGAATGGATTTAGAGAGATGTCTGAAAATAGTAGTAATATATAAAATACCGATGATGGTAGGCGGTGGCGATGTATGGAGCGGCTTTTATAACTCCACGAACTTCAACTATTAACGAGAGCAATGCAATGGTGTTTAAATACGCGATGCTACGCCCACTCTATACCGAATTACGTCAGCGACAGCCAATAGGGCATACAGGACGTAAAACAATTATTACAGTAAGGTAATACAGAATGGTTGCATGAAAGCCAGTAACAAATGAAGAAATATGTGAAAAAAGACGCGTTAAATTATAAGTTGCACTTGCTTTTAAGTCAGCAGGGGTCCCCTTTGATCTCTTCCATACAGTTCAGAAAATTAATTTTTTATGAGAAACAATTATGAATTAGCATCAGAAGAAAATAGTTACTCTCATCAGCCAGCAACATAAAACTGCACAGCATTCTTCCATCAATGAGCATTCTGGAAACATGCCCCAGGCTGTGGCTATGTCATGTCTCTGCAATATCCTTTCTTCCAGGAGTGCCAGTTCTGCAAGGTTCGCACGAGAGCTTCTGTGAAGTCTGGAAGGTAGGAGACGAGGTACTGCCAGAACTAAAGCTGTGAGGACGGCGCGTGAGTCGCGCGTGGGTAGCTCAGATGGTGCCGACACGGTAGCTCAGAGTGCTCGGTCCGAGGGTTAGTTGCCCTCCGCAAAAAAAAAAAAAAAGAAAAGAAAAAAGAAAAAAAAAATACCTGAGTGAATGGATCAACGAAGAACTTAAAACGGACGTTTTAGGACGTCTGCCCCGATCACATAGAACATACTATAATGAGTAAAATGAGCTCAACACAAAAAAAGATGGTAGAACACTTGCCCGCGAAAGTCAAAGGTCCCGAGTTCGAGTCTCGGCCTGGCACACAGTTTTAATCTGCCAGGAAGTTTCAGTGAGCGTACATTCTGTCCAAGGGTTACCAATCTCACTAATACTGCTTTTTACTCTTGCTGAACCAGCCCTTTTCAACAAAGGGCTACAATATAATTTAACGTCAACTCTAAGCGACGTAAACATTTAACACATAATAGCCAACATTAAAGTGCGGAGAAACGTTCCCATTTGAATGCATCAGAAGTTTGCAAAATTGTTGTACAAAGTAAAGACATAAACACCAAAGAAAAAGTGTAGAAGCAAAAGATAATATCGAATCCCAAATAGTTAAAAATATCAATGACAAGCTTACAATTAATATAGAAATTGTAAGAAATACAGGAAAAGGTAATACATTGTTTTTGTTAATGCAAGTTATTATATCTTAAAGATATTAACGTTTTTCAGTGAAAACAGCATTTCCGAAATTAACAAAGATCCAATTCCGAAATTTCAAAGTAGGGTTAAAAAACTGATTGATGATAATAATTACCTTCCTTTACCGAAACATAAACTGTCATTAACGGTAATGAATGCTCAATTACCGAAATTGTTGTTGTTGTGGTCTTCAGTCCTCAGACTGTTTTGATGCAGCTCTCCATGCTACTCTATCCTGTGCAAACTTCTTCATTTCCCAGTACATACTGCAACCTACATCCTTCTGAATCTGCTTAGTGTATACACATCTTGGTCTTCCTTTACGATTTTTAGCCTCCACGCTGCCTTCCAATGCTTAATTTGTGATCCCTTGATGCCTCAGAAATTAAGATACCAATTAAAGCTACATAAACCTAATATGTCAATTTGTCCAATTGTTAACAATATGAAAGACTGAATGATATTTTGAAAGCTTTTACGTTTTTGAAGAGAATTTTAGCTTAAAGAATAGCTACGAACTAGCACAATCGATTTACAACATTGAAATTCCTGATGATGGAAGATTTTCCTGATTAGACGTTATGAACTTGTACATTAACGTAATAATCACTGTAGGAATAGCCATTATTAAAAATAATTTACGTCAAAATAAGCTTCTGAGGTGGGAGAAATAGCAGACTTCGTTGAATTACATGAAAATACTCTTGCTTTCAACTACTTTTCATTCAATGGCAAAATTTATTTCCAAAAGGACAGATCAGCATTGGGCAGTTATTTAGCAGGTACCCTAGCTACTATTTTTGTTAACCATGTAGAAGCACAATTTTTCAGAAACAGTCCACAGATCACGAATAAAATTTTATGTTATAAGAGACATGTTGGTGATATTTTGTTGGTATGTGAAGGTTCCAGAAATGAGGTGGACTTACTAACACTTTAAATAACGTTCAGCCTAATCTTGTTTCTACAATAGAACTAAAAACAAGAATAACATTAACTTTTAGATCTAACCATTTCAAACTGCTGCGGAAAAACATTGTTTTACCATTTACAGGAAGCCGACTGCAGCTGATGTAATTATTACTGCAAATTCCAGTCATCATTTTATATACATAAAAGCCTTTCTCGAATCTATGATTCACAGAAAACCTAAATTACCTCTGGTACTAGATGCAGTCCAAAAAGAACTAAACATTTTAAAGTGAACTGCCAAAGCTAACTGTTTTATCTCCAATGAAGTTGTTTATTTGCTTTGTAAATCCCAACAATCTGATAACAATATTACTACTCCCAACAGCAAATTCACCAAAATTATGTACATGGCTCAATTTATGACAAAATTAATAAGCTGTTCAAGAACAGTGATTTGACAATAGCCTTTACTGCTAATAACCTTTTGCAGAATAGGCTGAAGAATAGAACCGGAAACTGCAATAATACCCATCTAAATTCCGGTGTTTGTAAAGTATGACGCAATCATTGCGACAAAAAGTACATTGGTCAGACAGGTCAGAACTTCACTACTCTCTGTAAGAAATGTACTTCAGGTAAATCGTAATAAATCAGTATTTGGCCAACACCTACCACATCACTATCATTCAGAAGGATCTATAACGAATGAATTAAAAGTTCTTCACAATGTAACTAGAGGGTTGGTACTTAACATATTAGAAGACATACAATTTTACGCTGCTACAAAAATAAACCCTCGTCCATACTCAACGATCAATTATACTTCAGGGGAAAATATTTCTAAGACCTTTTTGAAGACTTACTATAGAATTTTCCTGCTCTTGTGTTCCTCTTATATTCTTCCTTTCATTTTTTATGGAATGTTTTCACGATTATATAAAACTTGTGCACTTTATTTTAAACTTTTGGCTGCTAATGTTTTTATATTTTATTCATGACTATCTTAACAGAATAGATTTGTTTTATTACAATTACTGTGCAGTGCCTCTCTTGATATAATATGATGATTTTGCTCTAGTCTGACTAAAGAATGCTAATTTGTTTCTGTTCGTTTTTATTCCCCTTTTATTTCTCAAATAACAATTGTAACTTCATGCTTATTGCTGTTCTGTGGAGTTGTTGTGACCTTAAACAGCTACATTCACAGTAATTATTAACGTTTGACTGCTTTTGCGTTTGTTTTAAATGTATGACTATTAGGTGGGTCCATGATGTATTATATCGTAGTAACATAACCTACTTTTATGTACATCTGACATTTGTACGCCTATTTTATGGAATTTCGTGGAATATATATATGGCAATAAACAACTACGTTCAAAGTTCTTTTAAACTTCCGTTTTCTTACGCACGTTGTTTCATGTTTTTGACTACCTTCATGGGTTAATGAGATTTTATGCCATAGTTCCTTTGATGGAACTGAAATTTTAAAATGCTTTAGTTATCATGTACCCTACTTGTTATCATGTTGGTTACCTCATCATTGTCATCTGGAGGATCTGACAAATATTACGACAGCCGTCTACTTGCACGTCAGTGTTTTTTAACAACCACTCACTGTTGCAACTTTGAAATCGTCTCCTTTTGAAACGTGCACATCGACAACTACATGCCGCTTCGATGGTAAATAAGGGCGACACTCAAGCAGTATTATCACTGGCAATACGATCTAGGGGCAATATGCAGTACCTGGCATGCATTTTTACGTGTCGGCCTACATACCAGTACTTATTTCACATCTAGCTACGAAATCCTCTTACGCTGGATGGCGCATATCGATATGACCACATCATCTCCACACGAGCCACTTAACCACCGTCTTTGCTGCCATACAATTTACTAGTTTGACATAAATCCATACAGATGGCTACCGGTGTTCTCATAGACGGTTATGATTGATTATCTCATTTATATATTTTTATCACAAATTGATGAAATGCTGTTTATAGCAGTCATTTTACACAATGCAATGCTCTTATTTCTTCATTTGTTGTTAGCTTTTATGCAACTATTCTGTACATAGTTTATTGTAAAACTGGGGTTGTAGAAAAATATTTGTGCAGTCACCAGCAAATAATTTTTTTGTATTTATACAGTGATCTCCAACATTACAAACATGTAAATGAATTTATAAACACCTGAAGATGGGCGCAAGCCCGAAACCAGTCGTGTGACGAATAAACAACCTTTTATTGTGACTGGTAGTGGATATTTTTGTACAACCCCATAGAGGAACAGTCACGGAGTTCGACAGCATCCACTATGGATGAAATTCATTTAATGTTACCTAGCCAGATATTACGAACTGTCAATGCATTCAAAACCTGTAAAATCAAGATGATGAAGACCATTCAAGCAATCAAATTCAACAAAAAGTGCCTTTTGTCTAAAGTAATACCGAACTGCATTAAAATTAATGTTAGGAGCCACACTAAGTCAGCCAAATTAGCAAAGTCAAAATGTGAAACTGTTTGGTTAAAAACTGAAATCCAATCATTATACAAGCGTAAAGATGCCCTTGACAAACAAATGTTCAAACTCCACTTTGCACTAAGCAACTCCTTGACTCAAATGCAATTTATGTGTATTTTAGATAAAATTAATGATGAAGTGTGCAAAGAACAACTAGTAGTGTCAACTAGACGTAATCAGAAATTACTTGCTGTTAACCCTGACAAACTGCATCAACTACAATCTCCTTCCACATCAGAACAAAGTTTTTACGATAGGGTGATTAATTCAACCACCATCTCATTTGACAAAAATGAAACTGAATTACTTGAGAAGGGTCTCAAATATAATATGCCACCTTTACTCACTGATAACAATATCAAAGAATTAATTGTCTGCTCTAAAATGGCATGTGACTCAGCTAAAATAAATAATAATGAAAAGATTAATATTGGGCTACAAGTTAACAATATCATACACAAACTGCTCAGAAATGTTGAAAAGAATGTTAAAGAATCTGAATATATCAACAAAACTCTATAATTTTTCCAGAACAATAAAATACATGAAATACACAATGACCCCACACCCAAATTTCAGGCCCAGCTTAAGAAATGTGAAACTACTGAAATCTTCTGACTTCGTTTTATCTGACCCTGATGTTATAAAATGCCTTCTCATGAACCCATCCACACCAAAACTGCGTTCGCAACCCTATACGCCCCATAGTCAACTCAAGAAACAGTCCAGCATATTTTATCAGCAAGAAACTTAAACACATTCTTAGTAACTTTTATACCTACGAAAACAATTTTTCAGTTAAGAATAGCTATGAACTTATTGAGCACATCAAAGACTTACCAGTACCAGAGGGTGCCAAATTTGCTTCAATGGACATAATAAACCTTTACACCAACATTCCTGCACATGGTACTATTCAGATAATTAGAAACAACCTATTAAGACACAAAAAGCTATCCAAGGCTGAGATATGTGAACTCATTAACTTGCTAGAACTAGTCCTATCACACAATTATTTTACTTTTAATAACAAAATTTGTAAACAGGAAGATAGTCTTGCAATGGGCAGTAGTTTGGCAAGAATACTTGCAGATATTTACATTACCCACATAGAAAATAAATTTTTCAGTTCAGATAGTTCACTTAAAAATAAAATAATATACTAGAAAAGGTATGTGGATGATCTATTATCTTGTACAATGGTACAACTGAGGAGACTGAGAAACTTGTTAAAAGCCTCAGCAGCATGCACAACAACATCAAATTCACTGTAGAACATCAAGTAGATAAAGGCATCAATTTTCTTGACCTTACAATACCTAATGCAAACAACAAACATGCCTTCCAGATTTACAGAAAACCTACCACTAGTGACGTTGCCATTAACAACTCCTCATGTCATAGAGCACAACACAAAATGGCATTCTTCAGATACACACTTAATTGTATACATAAAATCCCACTCAGCCTCCATGACGAACAAAAAGAAATTAACATTATAAAAGAAATTGCACGGAGAAATGGATACAACCTGGATGTAATTGATAAACTTAACAACAAAATCAGAAAGAAACAATCCACACCTACTAAATCAGATTCAAAAGAAGGAAAAAAACACAGCACATCATCCACAACAGTAAGACAAACAACCAATGCCACCACAAATCAGGTATTTACAAACTTTTATGTGACAATTGCCCACTGTTCTACATAGGCCAAACTGGAAGGAGTTTCACTGTAAGATACCGTGAGCATATGGATGCCTTCTGGCTAAATAATTTTGATAAATCCACCTTTGCAATGCACCTAAAAGACCATGGCCACTCAGCCACAGCCATTACAGAAAACCTACAAATACTACACACTGTGAACAAAGGCAAGAAAATGAATCTGCTTGCAGAACTAGACATTTATATCCACAGCTCTAACTCAACAGACCTTGTTCTGAACGAACAAGTGGAACTTGCAAATAAATCCTATCTTCACATATTTCATGAAATATTCAAAAATATAAAATAATTATCCTCTGATATAATAACAAAGTAATATTCTATGGAAATTCGATATAGCAGTCATACAACAGTCCAAGGGTCATTATCATAATTTGTAATGGTCATATTGTAAACACAAGTTGTAACTGGCATTCTATAATGTGTAATAGCTTTCAAAAAATTTCATATATGTAACATTATTGTACCTCCTAGATCTAAGTTCTCTGACAACAGTGTAACTCAAAACAGTTCTTGCTGTCATTTATTTAATTATTAATTTGTAATAGCTTTGAGTAATTTCATATATGTAACAACATTGTACTTCCTAGATCTAAGTTTCCCATCAAAAATGTGAACCAAAAAATTTCATAATGTGTGTCAAGGAATGTGGCAGTCTATAATAGCTTTTTAAATTTCTATACATGCAACACCTTTGCACTTGCTGTGGCTAAGTTCTTTGACCAGAACCTACGACTTTCTGTGTGAGCAGCATCCTTAGATCTGCTAGATCTAAGTTCTTTGACCACAGCCCACATGTTTGTATGTAAACATAGTGTATTTCACGAGTGCACATCATAATAGTGTAATATGGAGCTATACCTGATATATGGACGTGAAATCGACCATAAGTGTGTAACTAATTGGCAAAACTATCATCACAGCATAACTGTAATAATGGTGCTTCATCTTTTTGCAAGTACAGGTACATTTTCGTCAAATCCTGCCTTACCACTTACAATTGTCCCACCTGTATTTCTGTAGTCACCAGCAAATAATTTTTTTGTATTTATACAGTGATCTCCAACAGTACAAACATGTAAATGAATGTATAAACACCTGAAGATGGGCGCAAGCCCGAAACCGGTCGTGTGACGAATAAGCAACCTTTTATTGTGACTGGTAGCGGATATTTTTCTACAACCCCATAAAGGAACAGTCACGGAGTTCGACAGCATCCACTATGGATAAAATTCATTTATTGTAAAACTGTTTTATGTCCTGGTGCACGAATGGCAAAACGTGATTTTTTCGGATGAATCCAAGTTCTGTTTACAGCATCATGATGGTCGCATCCGTGTTTGGCGACATCGCGGTGAACGCACATTGGAAGTGTGTATTCGTCATCGGCATACTGGCGTATCACCCGGCGTGATGGTATGGGGTGCCATTGGTTACACGTCTCGGTCACCTCTTGTTCGCATTGACGGCACTTTGAACAGTGGACGCTACATTTCAGATATGTTACGACCCGTGGCTCTACGCTTCATTCGATCCCTGCGAAACCCTACATTTCAGCAGGATAATGCACGATCGCATGTTGCAGGTCTTGTACGGGCCTTTCTGGATACAGAAAATGTTCGACTGCTGCCCTGGCCAGCACATTCTCCAGATCTCTAACCAATTGAAAACGTCTGGTCAATGGTGTCCGAGCAACTGGTTCGTCACAATACGCCAGTCACTACACTTGATGAACTGTGGTATCGTGTTGAAGCTGCATGGGCAGCTGTACCTGTACACTCCATCCAAGCTCTGTTTGACTCAATGCCTAGGCGTATCAAGGCCATTATTACGACCAGAGGTGGTTGTTCTGGGTACTGATTTCTCAGGATCTATGCACCGAAATTGCGTGAAAATGTAATCACATGTCAGTTCTAGTATAATATATTTGTCCAATGAATACCCATTTATCATCTGCATTTCTTCTTGGTGTAGCAATTTTAATGGCCAGTAGTGTAGCTACAGTATTCTTCGAACCACTGCATCACACTCCTGGTTTTTTGACATGGCGCATTATCTTATTGAAAAATGCCACTGCCATCGGAACATGATGTTATGAAGGAGTGTACGCCGTTTACAACCGGTGTAGGACACTTGTTCACCATCATGGTGCCTTGCGCAAGCTCCAATGAACCCATGAATGCCCTTGTGAATGTTTCCCAGAGCATAATGAAGTCACCAGAAGCTCGTCTCCGTCCCACAGTACAGGTGTCAAGGAGCCTTCCCGTGGAAGATAACACATTCGTACCCTCCCATCTGCATGATGAAGAAGGTATTGGGACTATACAGACCACGCAAGTGTGCCCAAATATCCAGTGACGATATTCACGTGTCCATTTCAGTCGTAATTGCCAGTGTCGTGTTCTTAACATTCGCACATGCGTGGGTCGCCGGCTGCAGAGGCACATCGTTGTGAGTGCTCGGTGCACTGAATGTTCAGACACTCTTGTACTCTGCCCAGCATTAGACTCTGACGTTAGTTCCGACATAGTTCGTGGCCTGTCCTGTTTTACCAGTCTTCCCAGCCTACGACATGCGACATCTATGAGGGATGATACCCCAATCCCCCAACGTCTAGACGTGGTTTCATTTTGGTTACAGCACCTGTTGAACACTCTCTTCACAGCACTCCTCGAACACTCGATAAGTCTTCCAGTTTCCGAAATGCTCATGCCGAGCTACAGGCTATTGCATGTGCCCTCCGTCGAACTCGGGCAGACTGTGCGCCTTCCCCATTCTACAGACGGGCAGCATGCTCATTGATACTAAATGCATCGTGGTTATGTTTGACCAGCAGCCATTCCTCGCCAGGTGACGCTGCTATCGCTTAGACTAGTTTATATAGATAGTAGGTCCACTGATCTGGACTATACCAAAAACCCCATGTTCCTAGCTGGATTAGGAACTGAGCACCAAGACCCCCCGCAAACCGTGATTCTAAGCGCAGCCTCCTCAAACATATTTTTTACAGCGCCTCCGAACTGTAACGATTAGCTTCATGCATCTGTATGTATTCTTCAAGTCTATATACCTGCAGCCCTCTGCCGCTAGAGGGCTCTAAATTGTAGCGTGCAATATGGCGGTGTGTAACGTAACTATGTGACTGCGTGAGAAACGGCATGCTGTGATCGAGTTTCGTTTTCGAAGAATTCGTCCGCACATGGTGGTAAGTTCGTATGGACCCAAACTGCTGAGGTGATCTGTCCCTAGGCTCACACACTGCTTGAGCAGTGCGTGGATCATGTTCGTGTCATCTATTATGTAACATCTTGTTTTACCGTACGGCCGCCTTGTAATTTTAAATTTCAGTTACTGGTGTCACTGAATTACTGTCTTGTCTGCCCGTGAGTGACAGCAGCAGCGCGTATCGATATTTGCCCTGCCGTACTATCTTTGCTGGACGGCTATTACTTCCCGGTCGTGATGTGTCGTGGAGAGAGATCAGACTTGGAGCGGTTGGAGTTGGAACGCGGCAGAAGTGCAGTCGGGACGCAGCAGCACTTGGGTACGGAGCGCTAGGGAGGCGCGGACAGCCGGTACTCGCCGACCGCTCGTGTCACAGGATGAACTGTCCGACGGACGGAGATGGCAGCGGAATCGACCGTTGCTCGGTCGTTCACTTGGTCGCATCTTTGAGCGACCTGTGTTTGGTCTTTTGGCCGTTTCTGGAGCCTCGTCACTGGGTCACCTTGGTGGACGTGATTCGGTTCCCTCTTGTGCGGAGACGTCGTGGCCAGTGGGCAAGAGTTACCTCTACATGACTGGGTCCGAGCCAGTGTGCCCGGATCGCAGTGTCTCCCAATTCCCGACGGACAGCGGACACACATGGTTTGAGTGCCAACGACCTCGGTTGGTTGTTTGTCGGTCGTCTGGTCGGACGGCCTGTGTTTCGTCACCGACCGTCTTTCGGGTTTGTGTGTGTGTCCGCCGGTGATTTGTTCTAGTTCTTCATTAGTGATTCGTTTTACGAGTGTTCGAGTTTCTTGTGGCTGTATTTCGTGCAGCACTGTGTACCCTGTGTCAGCTCGACTGAGCAATGCCATAAGTGCTGTAATGCTGTCTGCGTACTGCAGTAGCCAATTGGTCGGCTGCGACAGACCAACGAGTTAGTGTTTTCTTACCGTGTTGATGCTGTCCGCAACGGCGTGTAGTTTCACAGCCGTTGCAATGTTCATGTATGTCAGTAGCTATTGTGCCTTGGTTTATTAACAAACCAGTATTTGAAGACAAGTGTTACTGCTCTCTTCGCCTCACTGGCATTTTGTTGTAGTGTTTTTGGTCTGGCGACCGAAGTCAGGTTTTTGGTTGGTTCGTCGGCTGTCTGTCGGTTGAGTTGCCCTCCGATTTAGAGATTGTTGGTCAGGCGTTGGCCTAAACGGGCGTTAGTGTTACAATTCCAGGCCGCCCCTTGGAAACTACTGAGCGCCGTTCCGTGTTTGTTACATAGTAACTTCCCTGCCTGAGTTTGAGTTATTTGGTTGATGTGTGGCCATCAGCAGAGTTTTTATATATCCTGAATTAATGTTCATGTCTTGGGCTTTAGACGTAAGATTCTTATTTCTTATATGGGGCTTTCAGTCGAATTTTACATCAAATCTTTTAAAGCCTTAAGTAGTTAAATTATTGTGTTCATGTGTGGCCTTAAGACGAGTATTAATATATCTTAAATTGATGTCCCTTTCTTGCCCTTAAGGCATGAGATTGTTATTCTTTATTTTATATAAAATGTTTTAATGTAAGGCCTTCTGCCTTCTGATTGAAACTTCTCTTATTGGTTAATATGCGACCTCCACCCTAGTTCCATTAAAATTAAATTGCTTAAGACTTCAGCCAATTAGATTGGAGATTTAGAAAATATTTATGGGTGAAACCTCCGGAAGAATGTTGAATTTCAATTTTGAATATGAGCTTCAGCCGATCTAAAGTTAATCAAAGGATGTCGATTAAATTTTTTGTAATATTGTTTGTTGATAAATAAAAGTTGTATGTTGAGTGCAACTGACAGGAACTCATTTGGCTCCTTTCCACAACCTAATCCGCTCTGTCCTTCTAGCCCAGGCATTTCACTATTTAACGTAACTTAAACTTACGCTAAGGACAACACACACACCCATGCCTGAGGGAGGACTCGAACTTCCGAGGGGGCGAGCCGCGCGAACCGTGCAAGGCGCCCTCAGTCGCGCGGCTACCACGCACTGCCGTCCACACATGGAGCACCCTGTCCTTCAACATGAAAATGCCAGATCACGCCTAAGTGGTGCAACGTCTACAACATTCCGAAGTCATGGCTTCACTGCCATCGATTACAGCGCCGAACTTGCCGTCTTTCGAATTTCATCTGTTTCCAAAACTTAAAGAACATTTTAAAATGCTTCGCTGTGATAGTGATGAAGCGGTACAAGCGCAAGTGAGCAAAACGTTTTACAGTGATGGTATTAATAAAATGGTCCCTTGTTTGGAGAAAAGTGTTCGTCACCAAGGTGACTATCTTGAGAGAAAAATATGTAGACTCGAAGCATTAAAATGGTTACATGGATATCCGCCCCACCAGTGTTCTGTATCTCCCTCTAAATCGTTGAACGCCATGCACTCTGTCTCGATTTCCATATCCGTATACCTTCCCCCCCCCCCCCCCCCCCCCCCCCAATGTATCCTCTGCCATCTCATCAAAATCCAACCCCTCCTAACCCACATATCGTATACTATCTGCAAACTGGGTTCCAATAACACCATTGTCTCCCCTCTGATCACCAATTCTGATCTGGTGCAGTGCGTTCACAAGCACATCCCACCGTCCTACACCTACACTCACTTGATATCCTATCCCAACGAAACTTCAACCAAGTCTCTCCCTCAGACGATGAGATACATGCAGATATTTATCCCTCCTACCAACTTTAACTCTTCCCACTGCACATCAAGGCCTCTCTCTCCCCATCCCTTTCCTCTTGTTACCACTACCTTACCCAAACACGAAACTCTTACTCTCCCTCTGTGTATCCCACCTTCTATATTGCCGCTATCCACCCCAAAGCCTACCGTCATCTCCATAGTTTTCGTACCTAGTAGATCCCTATCCTTTCTACCCACATGTGTCAGCCCTACGGAACATATTCTTTCCTCCCGAAAGACCTCTCGCTACATGGAATCACATAACGTACGCAAGTACAACAGAAACAATATTTCATTAATATCAATGAGTAACTGTGCCATGTCGTGAAAGTTTCTCCTTACTGTAACAAATAATTTCACTGTAACTGAACATGCACTCTAAAGCAGCCTGACTCTTGGTATCGAAAGCTTGAAATTACAAAAAAAACAAAAAAATAAATAAATAAATAAAAAAATGTATGGTTTTTAAAAACACGACTGGATAATTAAATATGAAAAATACCTCTATACATCTGCGGCTAGTCGTCTGAATTTTGGACTGGGTATTTCTGACTGGTGACTAAACACAGACACATAGCTCTTAAAGAAGGAAATTGTAGCTCAGTATGGAGGAAAAGTTTTGGTTAATATAGTGTTCAACTTGTGGTCCTTAAATGGCGACTTTTTGAACGAGACTAGCATGAGCCAGGCTTCAGGTCGTATGATACAAATACATCTCGCCAGAAAATATCAAGCTTCCAAAAGCGCCGCACTTGTGGCTAGCAACGATAACGCACAGCTGCCGAACCGGAGCCCTACTGGAAGATCATAAGCATTAAGCAGTAAGGAACACAGGTTCTGTGAGATGTATCCGCATACTAATGTTATAGAAGAATCATCTGTTTGATGATTTTTTTAAATGTGGAAAAGGCATTATTCAACTGCAAAGAAAGCTGCTAACAAATAATTTACTTGAGCAGAATCGGATGGGAGATAATCGACGTATACGTATTCACCAGTCACTCCTCCCCCCCTCCCTCCCCCACAAATCCCCCAAGTAAAAGCTAGTGCAGAGCTTCAATGTTTTTTCTCAGGAGAATTTCGTCACTCTGCAATGTTTTTATTTAAATATGTTTGTTTTTGTTTTTTAGCTGTCCGTCTTTGATTTTTAATTTAAAATTGAAAACCAATTCTGATTTTTTCTCATTCTCGATATACTTCATAATTCGCTTGATTAAAGAGCGGAATATTGCACTACTGACAGCCAGTCCCCAGCCCATATGAGACGAAGGGGATGAAATAACAATAAAATAGATGTAGAATGTTAATAACTTTTGTTTTATTTCAGAATCTGTAACAGGTTTCACATTAAAAAAAATCGGAGCATTACTTTTCAGCACTCCCTCGTACACGCGCCGGTCCAGTGCACAAACGGCAGGAAACAGGAAGGTGCTGTGGCCTTGCAGCTGGTCCACACATCAGTCTCTTTTCGGCGGTGGGAATTTCGCATGCTGCATTGACGTTTGCAGTGAGCGTGTTTCGCTGTTTACACAGAGCGCTGCGACACGAACCCTTGCGCTGCCGTGTCCTGTGATTGGAACAGCTACAAACAGCTGAACGACACGGCACACGCCGCATCGCGTTAGCCCCCGCTACACCGGGGGCGAACAACCAAAGTGCCCGTGCTTTATAATTCCTCTCCATTCTTCGATCGCTCATCGGGCCGCGTCGATTACATTACCTTTTGCGTGCGCAGCACGGGAGGTAGAAATTGCAGGAACACACGCTCACCGTGGAATGGAGGCAGCTGCGAGCTGTTGAATACGGCACGGTAATGGAATTGTTAAGCGAAATGTTTCTGTTAGATAATGTAGTAATTTGGCAAATTTCCTAATTCCAGTTACGGGCAATGAATATATATCACGAGGAGAGAAACACCGTTCCTCAGAAAGATAAAACTCTACCTTTTTATGCACGAAATACGGTAATATGTGTTATTAGATTTCATAACTGATACAATAGTTCAATTTCACCTCACGTTAAGCAAGTTATACCGCGTTACTGTTCACGAGTGCCCACCATGTCATTATTTCTACAACTTGTTCAGAAAATCACATGCAAGATGCTAGTGCGATGTATTTACATAAGCATCTACGTCTACATCTATATTCTGCAAACAACCGTGAAGTGCATGGCAGAGGGTACGTTCCGTTGTACCAGTTATTAGGGTTTCTTCACGTGCCATTCTCGTATGGAGCGCGGGAAGAATAACTGAATGCCTGTATGCTTGCTGTAGTTATTCTAATATTGTCCTCACGTTTCCTATGTGGGCGGTACCCAGTGGTTGTAGTATATTCCTAGAGTCATCATTTAAAGCCCGTTGTCGAAACTTTGTTAGTAGACTTTCTCGGGATAAATTAGGTTCTTCTTCGAGAGTCTCCCAGTTCAGTTTCTTCAGCATCTCTGTGACACTCTCCCATGGGCAAAAGACACTGTGACCATTCCTGGTGCCCTTGCCTGTATACGTTCAATATCCCCTATTAATCCTATTTGGTACGGGTCCCACATACTTGAGCAACATTCCAGGATGGGTCGCATGAGAGATTTGAAAGCAATCTCCTTTGTAGACTGATTGCGCTTCCCCAGGATTCTACCATTAAACAGAAGTCTAATACTTGCTTTACCCACAACTGAGCCTACGCGATCATTCCATTTCATATCCCTACAAATTGAATTAGTATCTGTGGAGTTGGCAGATTCCAGATGTGACACACAGATAATACAGTTATAGGATACTACGTTTGTTTCGTTTTAAGACGTGTATAGTATTACATTTCTGAACATTTAAGGCAGGCTGCAATCTTTGCACCACTTTGTAATCTTATCAGAATCTGACAGAATATTTATGCAGCTTCGTTCAGGCAGTACTTTATTGAAGGTTACTGCATCATCTGCAAAAGTCTGAGATTACTATTAATATTGTCCGCAAAGTAATTAATATACAAAGCGGACAGCAAGAGTCCCACACACTTCCCTGGGGCACACGCGAAGTTACTTCTACATCTGACGATGACTGTCCATCCAAGATAACATTCTGCGTCCTATACTAGCGCGTATTCTTGTGCACTGCTCCAATATTAGGTCCCGTACCAATGGGTTGTCACTAGACTTCGAAGGATTCCAAGTAGTGCCGCTAGGGCCGTAAAATATAGGGGTAGCTCATAAGAGAGTGTAAAACATAAAATAGATGTTGGGTGAATGTAAGTATCGATTTATGGAAATGAACTACTTTGTCGTTGCTTGTTGAGAAAATAGAGAGAATTAATATTCAACGTAGATTTTGACCTTGTGACCACTTCTGAATATCTCACTTATGGATCCTTACGATATGACAAGAAAATTGTACATGGACATTTTCACTTTGTACTCGCAACGCATTTACGTAAGAGTAAACACAGGACAGAGCCACTGTTGGAATACCTAGTTACTTACGCAGTGGAATTGACTTTAATGGACTGCTAAGTCCTTGTTTTATGATAATTAAATGGTTCAAATAGCTCTGAGCACTATGGGACTTAACATCTGAGGTCATCAGTCCCCTAGAACTTAGAACTAACTTAAACCTAACTAACCTAAGGACATCACACACATCCATGCCCGAGACAGGATTCGATCCTGCAACCGTAGCGGTCCCGCGGTTCCAGACTGAAGCGCCTAGAACCGCTCGGCCACTCGAGCTGGCTTTGTGATAATTATTTCGTTCTTTGTTTTAAATTTTGATGAACCGTGAGCGCTTCCACCACTTCAGTCTCACAGTGATTTAGAATCGATTTACCAAAATTACCAAATTTTTTACTAGGAATTGAGCAGAAGACAGCAGGAGATGTTTATTTCGCTATCTGGTTTTGTTTGCATATCGGAACCAATTGCCTTGTATGCCAACGGTTAAGCTACAATCACACAATTATTGTGATTTAGCCCATCTGTGTGTAGCAGTATTACACTTTGCGAAATAACTGAATTAAAAGGAGTTGAATGCAGATTCGCTGCAGAGAGTGTAATCGTGCTGTGTGTCGCATGACACCTATCGGCGTGCCATTCGAGCGATGGACAAGACATGCGATATTAGCTAATTTTATTGTTGTGAGGTTGTGGCATTTCGATACTTGGAACGCACCGGACATACACCGGGCGTTTCACGTGCTGCTGTAGCGAACGTTTGGGTGCATCGACTCGGGGATATTGCCGCCGTCAGTCAACAGCCGCGGCCAACAGCGTGCTGACCACAAGGGTTGCTAACGACTATTGGAGATTGTTAACAGCCGATAACCGGACAACAGTGCAGCAAATAACACTCCAGTTCAATGCCTGACAGCAAACTGGTGAGCATCTATACCGCAAAGTTCGTACAGAACACACCTTCCCAGTGCATGCTTTTGCTAAACGTGCGACACAGACCACGAAGACAATCGTAGACTCAGAAACAGTTACAGTAGGTGTTCTGAGGAACATAAAAGATTGCCGGAACTCATTAGTCGCGACACACGCCCATAGCGGAGGACTAGTACGTGAGACGGTGGATCTCGTGTTCTGTCCAACAGATTTGTTTCAAACCAATAAAATTATATATAAATTGAAAATTCGTGAATTCGGTTATTTCCCTGTTGAGCCTTGAAAATGTGAAGTTATGTCCTTCCAGTCTTTTGCTGACTTCAATCAATCCGGAGCTATTTAAATATGCAGGCAAGTCTCTTATAGACAGATTCCTAAACTTCTTACATATGATTTTGTCATAAGATGGTACATCTGAATGGTGGACTAAATTGACACTCCTACCTTTAGAAAAGGTATCCAGAAAAGCTGTGATAACTACCGAGGAATAAGCTTACCGAACTCGCCATATAAAATTTTTGAGAACATCGTCATAAATAAATTGTAGAGAAACTATGAACTCATCATTGGAGGGAAGGAAAATGACCCTCGAAAAATATCATGCTGTGATGGCTATTTTTCATTGAAGTTTATAACAGAAAGTCAACAGAAAGAAATTATTATAGATTATGGCAGATTATCACGTTCCCCAGCAATTTATCAATAACATATCCAAAATTTACAAGTCAAATTTAATGCTTATCAAGAAACAGGAGACATTATCGCAGTGGGGCAGAATAATATCCAGGAGTACGACAAGGAAGCAGACCTCTACGATTCTTGTTTATTATTTATATGAAAAGTCATCCAAGAGTAAAGGTAAAAGCCTCATGGATTCATTCATGTTAACGTAAATACTGGATGCTTTACTTTTTGCAGATGATTCAGCTCGTGTAGCACTTGCAGCGTTCGGTAAGCAGTTTACAGATTATAACAGATAAAGACAGCATGGACATAAACAGCGAAAAAACAAGAACTGTGACCTTCTGTAGAAAATATTTAGTACAAAGTAAGTTTACTTTGAAAAATAAAATTGTAGAAAGTATGAACCCATTCACATATTTATGCTATAAACTACCCGTCTGGAAGAAACAGACCTAGCTGAGAAAGCCACCACGTATACAAAAACAGTGGAAGGAATTAATAATGTAATGAAATCTCCAGTGCTCCAGAAGCACACTGGAATATGTCTTTTTAGACCTATGCGAATACAGTGCTGTGTTACGGCAGTGAAGACTGGACAACAAATGCACAAGATGAGAGAAGAGTAACAGCTTGTGTAATGAAATTATTGAGACGAACAGCTACCTACACCAAATAGAGTGACAAAGGGAATGAAGAAGTATGGAAGTAGCTTAAAATGCAACCTATCACATATTATATTGAAAACTACCGAAACGACTGGAGAAAACATCTACAGCGAATGAGATCAAAGAGGATTCCAAAATCCATGCTGCACTACCACACCAACGGTACGAGATAGTTGAAAAGATGGAATGAATTTCTCTCGACGAAACCGTGACAGGCCCTAATACTTGGATGGGAATTCGGTATGTAATCTGAAACAATGAATTCACTTCAGAATTCGGCCAAAAAAGTGCTATTGTGTCGGCACAACGCAAGAGATCGGTGTGCTCTGCATTGGAATTTAGCTGTCATTAGGACAGTGAAAGTAGTGCAACTAAAAATTCGTAGCCTGCTCCGTTATCACTATATCACACACACCATGTTGACATTTTAGTGGATAGTACGTAACACCGTCCACACCTATGTCAATCCCGCGTCCGGCCATCTTGATTTAGGTTTTCCGTGATTTGCCTAAATCGCCTCAGGCAAATGCCGGGATGGTTCCTCTGAAAGGGCACGGCCGACGTCCTTCCCCATCCTTCCCTATCCGATGAGACCGATGACCTCGCAGTTTGGTCTTTACCCTCAAATCAACCCAACCACAAAAAAATGTTCAAATGTGTGTGAAATCTTATGGGACTTAACTGCTAAGGTCATCAGTCCCTAAGCTTACACACTACTAAACCTAAATTATCCCAAGGACAAACACACACACACACCCATGCCCGAGGGAGGATTTGAACTTCCGCCAGGACCAGCCGCATAGTCCATGACTGCAGCGCCTTAGACTGCTCGGCTGATCCCAACCCAACCACACCTACGTGCCAAAAATAAAATCAGGTTTGTCAGAAATAAAAACAATACAGTTAAAAAATACCTTGTGTTACGAGGGTACCTACACACATAACATTCCACTGATGCTTGATAGATGTTGAATTGTTTAACTGTGCACATGTTTACGGCTTAACTGATACATCGTAATAAAACACCTAATTCCTTTCTAAAATCAAACACTTTATTCCTTCCTTCCTTAAATAAATCGTGTCGTGTGTGTCTGTGGTGGTACTTTTATTAGATGCTTGTGTAGTTAATTGCAGACAGGTCTGTATCAAGTCATAGCTCCGAATTCAACAGCAAATTGTTTGCAATATTTGTCATTGATTGTTTTTTTTCGTGTGAAGCGTTACCTTCGGCCCCCTCCTAAACCAGTGATGAAAGAAACAGCGTTAGATGATGACAGCACACACATTATTGGTTTGAATACATATTACGTATTTAGATGCTGTTGCAACTTAAACATTACATTTTATGACGCGTTTTAGAATATTGCAGCATTTTTGACAAGTCTTTTGCTGAGATTAAGTAATTAATTTTCCTTGCACTTAACCTCAACTCGGCAATAATTGTTATCGATTATGTTTTTCTAGTGATACGTTACCTTCACAGCCTTCTCTCTGACATACTGGCAATGGGAACTGTATCGTAATACGGACAGTCACAGCCCATTAATAGGAACTTCTTACAGACTATACTGCAAAGTGCCGAGGAACGTCATCAGACAGGCTAGGAGAATGGCTTGTACCAATAGAATAAAAACCTCTCAGAACAAAATCAGAACTATGTGGTCAATTGTGAAAGAGGTATCAGGGCAGAATATAGATGGTCAACATATTACACCTCTCCTGCGTCAGAAAGAATGTGTTAGTGGTCCACTAGAGTCTCGCAAAATATTTAATAATCACTGCTTGTAAATAGTTGAAAAAGAAAATAAATTTTTTATTGGTACTTTTTTGTTAATATGTAGAAGCTGATGCTCCGATCCAGCTACATCACATACAGTTACAGGAAACAAGCAACCATAAAATGAATCAATTATTACATCATTGAAGAGTGAAGACTCCCATGTTTACGATGAAATTTCAAGCAGAATTATGAGGATCAGTTCACCATATATTAGTTCTGTAATCAGTCTCCTGTGTAGTATGTCTTTTACGTGTGGTCAGTCGCCTGACAGACTGCAATACTTACTAGTGAAGCAACTTTATTAAAACGTTGGAAGAGATAATGTAGGCAATTACTGGACAATTTTTTGTAGCGGTGTTTCCAATGGTTTGTGAGAAAGATGTGTTTAGGAGAGTGAGTGGTACATCTCAGTATACATAAATTGTTGTCAGACTCTCAGATTCTTTCTAGGAAGGGAGTGTCTATAGAAAGCGCTATCTATTTGTGTGTGAAGCACGAGCAGATCTAGAAAATAAGGTAATGACAACAAGTATTTTATTTTTATTTAACGAAAGCATATTTCTGCGGACCTACAGCGAGTGTGCATAAGATGGAATATTATGGGATTAGGGAAATGTCTTAACAACGTTTTACTTCAAATCTGGTAAATAAGAAGTGGGAGATTTTCCTGGTGCGTCCAAGAACAGGGAGGAGACTTCAGTTTAACTGTCGTTGTTGTGGTATTCTGTCCGAAGACTTGTCTGATGCAGCTCTCCGTGGTTCTGTATCCTGTGCAAGCATCTTCATCTCCAAATAACTACTACAACTTACATCCTTTGGAATCTGTTTAGTTTATTCATCTCTTGGTCTCCCTCTACAGTTTTTAACCTCCACACTTTCCTCCATGACTAAGTTTGTGATCTCTTGGTGTCTCAGAACATTTCTTCTCGTCAAGTTGTGCCACAAATTTCTTTTATCCCCAATTGTATTCAGTACTCCCTCATTTGTTATGTGGTCTTCCTACCTAATCTTTAGTATTCTTCTGTAGCACCATATTTCAAAAGCTTCTGTTCTCTTCTTGTCCAAGCTGTTTATTGTCCATATTTCACTTTCATGCTTGACTACACTCCATCACCTGCTTTTTACTGCCCGAACAGCTGAAGTCGTCTACTACTTTTAGCAGCTCGTTTCCTAATCTAATTCCCTCAGCATCACCTGATTTAATTCGTCTACATTCCAGTATCCTCGTTTTGCTTTTCGTGACGTTCACCTTAAATCATCCTGACTTTAGTTACAATATGTGGTAAAAAGTATACGGATATCTCCAAAATCATACGTTTTCCATATTACGTCCATTTTGCTGCAACCTACTGCCAGGTACTCCATTTCAGCGACGTCAGTAGCCATTAGACATCGTGAGAGAGCAGAATGGGGCGCTCGACGGAACTCACAGACTTCGAACGTGGGCAGATGATGGGGTGTCACTTGTGTCATACGTCTGTAAGCGAGATTTATATACTCCTAAACATCCGTACGTCCACTGTGGAAACGTGAAGGGACGCGTACAGCATAAAAGCGTACAGGCCGACCTCGTCTGTTGACTGACAGAGACCGCCGATACTTGAAGAGGGTCGTAATGTGTAATAGGCAGACATCTATCCATACCATCACAAAGGAATTCCAAACTGCATCATGATCCACTGCAAGTGCTATGACAATTAGGCGGGAGGTGAGGAAACGTGGATTCCATGGTCGAGCGGCTGCTCATAAGCCAAACGTCACGCCTGTAAGTGCCGAACGGCGCTTCGCTTGGTGTAAGGAGCGTAACCATTGGACGATTGAACAGTATAGAAGCGTTGTGTGGAGTGACGAATCACGGTACACATGGTGGTGATCCGATGGCAGGGTGTGGGTATGCCGAATACCCGGTGAACGTCATCTGCCAGCGTGTGTAGTGCCAACAATAAAGTTTGGAGGCGGTGGTATTATGGTGTGGTCGTGTTTCTCATGGAGGGGGCTTGCACCCCTTGTTGTTTTGCTAGGCACTATCACAGCACAAGGCTACATTGATGTTTTAAGCACCTTCTTGCTTCCCACTGTTGAAGAGCAATTCGGGGATGGCGATTGCATCTTTCAACACGATCGAGCACCTGTCCATAATGCACGGCCTGTGGCGGAGTGGTTACACGACAGTAAGATCCCTGTAATGGACTGGCCTGCGCAGAGTCCTGACCTGAAACCCATAGAACACCTCTGGGATGTTTTGGAACGCCGACTTCAGGCCAGGCCTCACCGACCGTCATCGATACCTCTCCTCAGTGCAGCATTCCGTGAAGAATGAACTGCCATTCCCCAAGAAACCTTGAACGTATGCCTGCGAGAGTGGAAGCTGACATCAAAGATTAGGGTGGGGCAACATCATATTGAAAAAATGGTTCAAATGGCTCTGAGCACTATGGGACTCAACTGCTGTGGTCGTAAGTCCCCTAGAACTTAGAACTACTTAAACCTAACTAAACTAAGGACATCACACACATCCATGCCCGAGGCAGGATTCGAACCTGCGACCGTAGCGGTCGTGCGGTTCCAGACTGTAGCGCCTTTAACCGCTCGGCCACTGCGGCCGGCCACATCATATTGAATTCCAGCATTACCGATGGAGGGCGCCACGAAGTTGTAAGTCATTTTCAGTCAGGTGTCCGGACACTTTTGATCACGTAGTGCATGTAAGAAGGGGCTGTGCAACGAGGTTATCATCTAGACTGTTTTCTTGGTGTATATCAATGACCTGTCACTAAACGCGTCATAAACACAAGATTTGTTCTCTTTGCGGATGTGGTAAGTGTTATTTAAAAGATATGGAACGTAACATAAATGGTATAGATGACAGAATAGTTGGTAACATCATCAGCATGCTTTCAGAGAACATATTAAAGTTTAACTGAAACAACACGCAATGCATACTGTATCTGACACTGAACGTTATGTGGAAATGAAGTCCCATACTTCTTGACAGGGGAACGATGAGAGAGACCCGCACTACCGTACTAGGCAAGTTCCTTTTTGGAGCTATCCCGTCCAAGATCGTGTGCAGAAACTGAGTGCCGTTATTGTCACCAAAAGAACGATCTCCATTGTCTCTGAGACTGAAACATTAGGCCTGGTTTCTTTATTTATTTTCACTCTGCGTATTTTCTCATATGGTCTTATGTTTTGGGGCAACTCTTTGCACTCCCCAAGAATATCCTTAGCCCAGAAAAAAGCAGTCAGTCTGACCTGTGGTGTTATTTCACAAACACCGTTCTGACCGTTGTTCAGATATCTCGGAATTCTATATCTGCCGTTGCCATTCGTGTACACATATTCCATGGTGGGATTTGTTGTTGAAAATTTTGAGCCATTCAGAAGAAACTGCAACTTTCATTCAATGAACATTACACTTTGATAATACTTCTTTAGGCAATGTACAGAAAGATGTGCACCATTCAGCTGGTTTCCATTTCAATAGGCTTCCAGCAGAACTAAAAAAATGATAAATATTAGAGGATAGGACATTCCTCCAAATTAAGGTTCGTAATACATACCGTGGCACAGTTGTAGATCTCACCCTTAGGGAATTATTTCCACCTCAATTATTTGATGCTTCAGTACGCTCGTTTTTCATCTATTGAACTGTTGCTAATGCCATTGCTTAGAAATTGAAACACGCTCCGAATATTATAAGTTTATTCAATCTAGTTTCAGTTTTTGGGACTATTATTTTGTATATGTCCTTTCCTGCGTCATTAGTCTGTATTACAGTAATCTCTGCACCACTTCTAAATGAAGCTAGATGAAACTTCACACTGCTACTATGATTTTCTGGAGTTTATTTATTATAACTGTTTGAAACGAATTACAGAACTGGTGTAGCTTTCATGGTCTCTCGTTTCCGTTTTCCTAACCAATAAACTTCGTCTAATCGTACAATGAAGGCTTTCACGACCGGATGTTTCAGCTGCGGAGAATTCTGCCGGATTGTATGGCCGTGGTCCATGGAACTCTTCTATCCCTGACGTCCCCTGTCCATAGCACTCACTACTTTGTGAGAATAAAGGGCTAGTTGTGTTTCAGTTGTGCCTTTCTTCGATGAATTTCCGCTTCCCGCACTTCTTCCACTGTTAGGAAACCACTACACAGCCCTGTTCTTCTTTTGAAGCTTCCATTTCACCGTTTTCAGCACTGAGTGTGGTGTATGGTCGACGCGTGCACGTATTGGTCTCGATCAGTTCAGTGGTTTTCATTTTACAGCCTCCGGCTCGTTTCTTTTTGAATGCACCTTAATCTGACGCCGTATCTGCTGTACTTTTCATGAAACGGGTAGACAGAGTTTCAGAGCAAATCTCCTGGATTACAATTTTAATTATCTGTGTTATTCACCTTTGTACAGTGTACAGTTTAGATATGACGAGTATTGAATATGCCTCAAGGGGGTTGGGTAGGCGGAATGATATGTCCGAGTAGTTATTCAAAAATATTGATAGGAACAGTGCAGAAAGAGTCAGCTAAGGTAACTAATGGAAAGCTGCCGTACGTGTTCAGTCTGCGAGCGGTGAAATATTTTCCTCGTCAGAGACAGGAGCTGGGTAATTCTGAGTTACTGCGCTTAAGAGGACAGCATGATATACACGAGTCCCCGCGGGGAGATAAGTAAGGGGCAGAGCTTTCAGAGAGGGGAGAGAAAGTGATAAAGTTGACGAGGAGTTATTTATCAAGCAGCCCCGTTGCTGCGGTTGGCCACAGACGAGTGATGAAGCGATGTGACGGGGGAGGATGCGGACGACCGCAGGTCGTATTTGAGGAGTGAGGGCGACGGGGGTGACAGCGAGGGTCGGGGGAATTAGATTGCCTGCCTGATAGGATTTCCTGCCCTCCGCCTAAATTAGTCACGTCGTTTGCGGAATGGTTTATCATTAGGGTTGTGGCGCGCAGTTTCCATTTGAGGCCGAGATGAAAGAAGCCGGTACCTGTGCGGGGTTGATGGATTCAGATCTACGGGAGCCATTGCGATGGGCTGCAGCAGCAACTCACTGCTCAAAGTGAAATGTTATCGGACATTGTCATACGTGGCGAAAACAAATGAAACTGACAATTCTTGTCTTTGAGAAAATAATCTTCCAACGGATATTGAAAAAAAGTGATTGTGACAATATATCTGCATATTAATAACAGTAACCAGATGATTGGTGTCAGAAACAATCCTTAATGAGTGTTAGCTCTTAACTCCTTTTTTTTTTTTTGAAAAAAAAAAAGACTAAAGGGGAACTTTAAGTGAATGGCAGCTCATACAGTCTTTACCACCACTTTTCTTCCGCATTTGCAACTTTCCCCTAAGCTGGTGCAATACTTCATAAAGACTTCATTAAACACTTGATGATATAATGTATGCAGCGTATCTAGCATGTCTGTCCAAAAATTTTCGAGAGTAGATTAATAAAAAATAGAAGTCAAGATGACGGTTTTAATGCTTCAGGTGTTCAACGTATTCTTCCCTCACTTGAGCACAACGCAAAGAACGTTCATTCAGCCATGTGGAGCAGTCAGAAAAGTCCTGTTCTTCAACTCACTTGTCACTCACGTGATGTCAGTTACGTCGTTAAAGCACTGACTCTTGATGTGAGGCGTGCGGGGTAGCCTCGTGGTCTAAGGCACCTTGTCACGGTCCGCGTCGCTCCCTCCGTCGGAAGTTCGAGTCCTCCCTCGGGCATGGGTGTGAGTGTCGTCCTTACCGTAAGTTAGTTTAAGTTATATTAAGTAGTGTGTAAGCTTATGGTCCGATGACCTCAGCAGTTAGGTCCCATAAGATCTTACCACAAATTTACAAAATTTCTTGATGTGAATTTCTGCACCTTGTCTTTTTGTGATAGGTTCGTATTCATAACACCAAGTTTCGTCATATGTGCTGATTTTTTTCCAGAAAAAACTGTCCGCGTTTTGCATTTCAATCAAATCACGGCAGACGTCCACGCGTCGTGTTTGTGTTCGGGAGTCAAGGTGTGCGGGAAGAAGTTTACACACTTTTCTCCTCTTTTCGAAACATCATGAAGAATGTCTTGAACCCTTGATTTTCGTTACGATTTGTAACGCCTACACACTACGGCCGCACGTCCAGCACTTTTAACACCGCCTGCTCACAACAAACTACTTGAATGCAGATCTGTTGCTTACAGTTGCCATTTCAAAATTCCACCATAGTTACTTCGTTAACGTGGCTTGCACGCGAGAAATAAAATCAGTCTCGGGGCATTTTGGACGGACGCTATATTTTGCTGGACGAAACTGGAATGAGCGGGCAGCTGGATCTGTAGCTGTATATCAGATTAGCTGCGCTAAGGCGACTGTCGAAACTAGACCCAGTTTTCTGAGTCTTCCTGTATGAAGCTAAATGAAAGCGTAAATGAATATTATATAAGCGGTTTTACGGTCATAAACAGTTTGCTCAAGAGCCGCTGAATGGGAGATAGCTCACCCCTTGGTGAGAATGTGCTGCTGTTGTCAGTACTTACGTGATAGATCGCCAAGTTACGAGAGATATGTCTTCAGCCCTTGTAGTGGCAGTCAGCACAACAGTTGAACGCGGGGTAGGTAAGATGCAAATGGCTCTGAGCACTATGGGACTTAACTTCTAAGGTCATCAGTCCCCTAGAACTTAGAACTACTTAAACCTAACTAACCTAAGGGCATCACACACATCCATGCCCGAGGCAGGATTCGAACCTGCGACCGTAGCGGTCCCGCGGTTCCAGACTGTAGCGCCTAGAACCGCTCGGCCACTCCGGCCGGCGGTAAGATGCAAGTATCAGCGAATTTCATCAATGAATACGCCCAACATTGGGTCACTCAATCATCGAGTACGTCCAGGAACTGGGCATTTCATGGCTCCATGATAATGGTCTAGCTTAGTGCCCGAAATGATGGAAATCTCTGTCATCAAGGTCAACAGTTGTGCCACCAAGATGTTGATCAGAGGAACCACCGTCAACTAACGTTCCATCTAACAGTAGACAGATGAATTTCAGCACAGAAAATTACTGTATTGTTGGATAACAACGACCGGTAAGCAGCCATACCATCTCAATCCAGGTTCTCAATATGGCATTGCAATGACAGTTGAAAGGTAGCATAACGACTTTTCAACCATAATAAATGTTTCTTTACTTCTCAAGAGGTAATCAAGTCACACCATTTTTGGTGATCTGATGCGTGAGACGAAATCGGAATTTACTGAAAATTAGAGCTGATAAGACTATCAAAGTCATCCCACTACATATCAGAGGGTTAGACCAAACGGAGTTCACACAAATTTTACTAGCCACTAACTAGGAAAATGGTCTGGCACAAATGTCACAAAGAATAGTCATCATACCACAGTGCATATTAGTAGTGTATGAAGGAGATAAAGAGAACGTTGAGGTCCATGGTTCTCATAAGCCAAGCTCACTGGTAAGATAAGGCTCCTCCCACTCCCCTCCCCTTCATTCCCCAAACCACAGGACCGGCAAAGGGGCTATTCTCCTCTTCAGCCAGCAACAAACAGTCGAAATACAAGCAACAACAGTGAAGTAACAGAGTTCCTGAGCAGGAGCGAATTATATAGTTTCATCTACGTGCTTAGTAGCTTAATTTTTGAATTTCTGCGTGGTAATTTAATGTTTACTAGACACAGTTCTCGCGTTTCGTTTGTTGTCAGAAGGCAAACCGATTCTGTGACATATTACAAGTTCCTAATCGTGGGAAAATTATTTAGTCTCATATATGTGTTTTGGTAGTTAAGTTTTCGAATCTTATTTATTAGACAAACTTCTTGCGGTTTTGTCAGTGTCTACAGTCGAGTTCCGCAGTGCATGTCGACAGTCCTTTATTTGTCTGTGTAGTGTAGTTTTCCGCGGTCTTTAGTATGTATGAAATATTGAATTTAATTGATGTAAGGAGAAAATATAAAAATGCAGTAAGTGAAGTAGGCAAAAAGGAATACAAACGTCTCAAAAATAAGATTGACAGGAAGTGCAAAGTGGCTAAGCAGGGATGGCTAGAGGACAAATGTAAGGATGTAGAGACTTATCTCACTAGGGGTAAGATAGATACTGCCTACAGGAAAATTAAAGAGACCTTTGGAGAAATGAGAACGACTTCCATGAATATCAAGAGCTCAGATGGAAACCCAGTTCTAAGCAAAGAAGGGAAAGCAGAAAGGTGGAAGGAGTATATAGAGGGTCTATACAAGGGCGATGTTCTTGAGGATAATATTATGGAAATGGAAGAGGATGTAGATGAAGATGAAATGGGAGATATGATACTGCGTGAAGAGTTTGACAGAGCACTCAAAGACCTGAGTCGAAACAAGGCCCCGGGAGTAGTCAACATTCCATTAGAACTACTGACGGCCTTGGGAGAGCCAGTCCTGCGAACCTCTACCATCTGGTGAGCAAGATGTATGAAACAGGCGAAATACCCTCAGACTTCAAGAAGAATATAATAATTCCAATCCCAAAGAAAGCAGGCGTTGGCAGATGTGAAAATTACCGAACTACCAGTTTAATAAGTCACGGCTGCAAAATACTAACGCGAATTCTTTACAGACGAATGAAAAAACTGGTAGAAGCCGACCTTGGGGAAGATCAGTGTGGATTCCCTAGAAATATTGGAGCACGTGAGGCAATACTGACCCTACGACTTATTTTAGAAGCTAGATTAAGAAAAGGAAAACCTACGTTTCTAGTGTTTGTAGACGCAGAGAAAATTTTTGACAATGTTGACTGGAATACTCTCTTTCAAATTCTGAAGGTGGCAGGGGTAAAATACAGGGAGCGAAAGGCTATTTACAATTTGTACAGAAACCAGATGGCAGTTACAAGAGTCGAGGGACATGAAAGGGAAGCAGTGGTTGGGAAGGGAGTGAGACAGGGTTGTAGGCTATCCCCGATGTTGTTCAATCTGTATATTGAGCAAGCAGTAAAGGAAACAAAAGAAAAATTCGGAGTAGGTATTAAAATGCATGGAGAAGAAATAAAAACGTTGAAGTTCGCCGATGACATTGTAATTCTGTCAGAGACAGCAAAGGACTTGGAAGAGCAGTGGAACGGAATGGACAGTGTCTTGAAAGAAGGATATAAGATGAACATCAAGAAAAGCAAAACGAGGATATTGGAATGTAGTCGAATTAAGCCGGGTGATGCTGAGGGAATTAGATTAGGAAATGAGACACTTAAAGTAGTAAAGGAGTTTTGCTATTTGGGAAGGAAAATAACTGATGATGGTCGAAGTAGAGAGGATATAAAATGTAGACTGGCAATGGCAAGGAAAGCGTTTCTGATGAAGAGAAATTTGTTAACATCGAATATTGATTTAAGTCTCAGGAAGTCGTTTTTGAAAGTATTTGTATGGAGTGTAGCCATGTATGGAAGTGAAACATGGACGATAAATAGTTTGGACAAGAAGAGAATAGAAGCTTTCGAAATGTGGTACTACAGAAGAATGCTGAAGATTAAATGGGTAGATCACATAACTAATGAGGAGGTACTGAATAGGATTGGGGATAAGAGGAATTTGTGGCACAACTTGACTAGAAGACGGGACCGGTTGGTAGGACATGTTCTGAGGCATCAAGGGATCACAAATTTAGTATTGGAGGGCAGCGTGCAGGATAAAAATCGTAGAGGCAGACCAAGAGATGAAAACAGTCAGCAGATTCAGAAGGATGTAGGCTGCATTACGTACTGGGAGATGAAGAACCTTGCACAGGATAGAGTAGCGCGGAGAGGTGCATCAAACCAGTCTCAGGACTGAAAACCACAACAACAGGAACCGTGATTGCTGTGTGTGGATGCAAGTCGAGTTGATGACACTTAGCTCTCAACTCAGGGTGTGTTGACTTCGATTACACAGTTTGAAGCAGCAGAGGATGGGTATCACTCTTGTGGATCTGCCGTGGTGACCCCACGACCGTCCAGCACTGCCCGCCGATCGGTCCACGCCAGTGGCCAGCCCGGTTACTGCACGCATTGAGGTTGATTCCTCATCCATTTTAGAGTGGGAGATCGCCTTGGGATGTGGTAGGCTGTGAAAGACTTCCCTGCGGGCCAAATGGAAGGCCTGCCTGGTTAGTCTGACAAACAGGTTCCATGTGTTGTCTGTGGCTGACAATACCCCTCAGCCAGATGCAGTCGCTTGTCCTGGCTCAGGGGAAACCTCTCAGCTTGCAAGATCTGAGTAGTTACAGAGGGTGGTATTATCGGTAGCTTGGGGCTCAGGAGCGCTATGGGGCCCTTCAGGAACGTAGCTACCAGGGAGGGGAAGAAAGGCAACATTCACTCCATGTGCATACTGGGTGGAGTCATTCCAGATATGGAATATCAGGAATCTCAAACGCTACGATTCTCTTCTTCTCCTGTATCCCACCAGTCCGTGGTTCATTGCCGTAAATGCATTACTCTTGACTTCCCCTGAACTTTTTTTGTACTAGTACTTCCTTGTTCCGTCGATCAGTTGAAATATTTCTTCCATTATGCAAAGTTTTTCGCAGTTACGTTCACATCTATATTTGTCTATTCACTTTCACTTATTTCCCTCTTTAGAGGTGTCAGTTCCTCTTCAACTGAACTGCCCATTGCAGCATTAATCATGGTACTATCTACAGTAGTTACAAATATCAAATACACCTCATTGTATTTCAGTACTTCAGTAAGTCACGTCGTTCCATAATGATTCATTTGTTAAACTTTACTCTTCATCGTTACTAAACTGTGATCTGTGTCTATATGTAATCATGGGTACACCTTACAATCCAGTATCTGATTTCAGAAGCTCTGTGTAACCACGATGTAATCCAGCTGGACACCTCCAATATCTCCTGGCCTTTTCCAAGACCACCTCCTTCTTCTGTGATTTTCGAAAAGTTTATACGCTGTTTACAGATGAAATTGATTGCTGGACTCAGTCATCATCCTCTGTGATTCCTACTATGGAGCCTATATTCCCCCGTCATTGCGTGCTTTATTCTCTCCCCGTCTACAGCCTTCGAATCACCCAACATTATTAAATTTTCATCTCCATTTACATACTGAATTACCCATTAAGTATCCTCACATACTTTCACAAACTCTTTATCTTCTGCTTGTGATACCGGGATAATTATCTGAACTACAGTTATAGGCGTTGGTGTACTGTCAATTCTGATGAGAATAATACTGTCACTGAACTGTTCACAGGCCCGAATCATCATTCGTGAAAGGGGCGAGATTGGACTTTGTACGGGCACTGACAACCGCGCAGTTGAGCGCCCCACAAACATCATTATCATCATCATGAACTGTTCACAGCAAGTCACTCTCCATCCTGTTCACTATGACTCATACTTCCTCTACACCATTTTTTGATGCTGTTGATATTTCGCTATACTGATTTGACCAGAAATGCTTGTCTTCCTTCCATTTCATTTTACTGAGTCCCATTATACATAGACTGATTCCTGTAAAATACTACCCTTTCATTGGTTCTTCAGTCTTTTGTCCGGAGTCACCCTCCGCCAACCCGAATGGAAGACTAATCGAGAATTTTTTTGTTAATTGGGAGGTCATTATGACACGTTTCCAGTCTCATGACACTTGTTCTGTGGACACATATTAACTTACGTGTCTGTATGCAGAGGTTTGCATTCCCTTCTGCATGCTCATGCCGGTGATCACTTCTGGTATTTCCACCACTATTGTTTCCCGCAGGCGTTCAGGACGCATGCCCATTCACAGTGGGCAAGAAACTGAGACTTAGAAGGCAGTACATACTAGCGTCCGGGTTAATGCCGTGTGTTTTGATTTTCCGAAGGCGTTCGAAACAATTCCGCACAGTCACCTTACGAAGAAAATTCGGTTTCACGGAATATCATAGCAGACTTGTTTTTGGATTGAAGGGCTCCTTGAAAATAGAGCATAACATACCACTCCTATTGAAGAGAAATCTTGTGACGTAGAAGTAATTTCGGCCATACCGCGTGGAATCGTTTAAGAACCAACAGAGTTGTTGTGTTCATGACGATGTGTTCTACTGTTAAAATGCCGAGAGCGTGTTTTCCTAGATGAGTCAATTTATATACTGCTCCCTCCTTTGGATATATCACGAAAAGAGCATGAAAGTAAAATTAAAGAGATTCGAGCTCGGGCGGAAGCTTATCATTACCAAAGATATCTCTCTCCGCTTTACCTACGTGGTTGGAACGGGACTGGTGGCAAGTGATACTCACACCCTCCACTACACACCACAAGGTGGTTTGTAGAGTTTATATATGCGAAGATGTGCTAAAGACATCTTGCAATCGTCTGTAATTCGTTCCATTTTACAGACTTCTAGTTTTCACGATACTTTATTTCATGAGGGATGGAACTTGAGTAGTGGCGACTATTTATTTACAATTTATTCATAACAGATAAACGTTTAAAGTTTTACTGTCCTTCAAAGTAGTCACCAGGGTTTGTATAGCCCGTTAGGAGTGATGTGGAACTGGTAGGGTACTTTTATCAGCGCCAGCTGTGTCGATAGTTCGGGTGGAACGGTGAGTTGCCCGACGGAGCTATAAACAGTTCTGAAGCGAATGCCATGAAGTGCTTCTCTCAGCTTCATTTTTTAGAACAGAACCTGCGATCAGCTTAGAGTAAGAGGCGACGACACATTCTGCAGGATCCGCCCATCATTTTGAAGGACAATGTTCGGGCCCATATGGTGCAAGTGGTGACTGATTGGTTCAGTTGATGGGGCTGGAAATTGCTGTACCACTCTCCACACTCCCCAGATTTAAGGCCTTGTACTTTCATTTTGGCTCATAAGATGAAGGAAGCATTTCAAGGCAGTCGCTTCATACGTGTTACGGAAATTCGTCGAGCACTAAACCGCTGAAACTGAACTATGAACGTAACTGCCGCTGCTAAGGGTATCCTATGACTTCCACGTCACTGGTAACAGGTTGTACACAATGCTGGTGACTGCTCTGAAGGTCAGTAAAACTTCGAAACAGGACTACGATTT
Source organism: Schistocerca americana (assembly GCF_021461395.2). Taxonomy (NCBI): domain Eukaryota; kingdom Metazoa; phylum Arthropoda; class Insecta; order Orthoptera; family Acrididae; genus Schistocerca; species Schistocerca americana. The sequence goes on from NC_060119.1 coordinate 806,301,571, forward strand.
TCGTGTAAGTTGTGAAGAAGCACAGGATATACCACTTGAAAGAGACCCTACAAACAAATATTTGCTTAAATTACAGTTGAAGGCTTTGCATAAAAGCTGGGAAATGAACATGTCATACCTTGTTCACGGAAGCGAGCACCTTCGACTGTAAACACAGTTCAACACGATGCTGGAGATTCTCAAATGTTGCTGCCATAAGCTCTGGTGTCACTGTCTAGATTTCACGGATGATGTTCTCTCGTAAATCTTCCAAGTTGTGTGATTTGTTCCTGTAGACCTTGCTTCTTAGGCCACAGTAGAGGAAAAAGTCAGATGGTGTTAAACTAGGTGACTTTGGGGGCCACAGCCCTTTCGAAATCGCCTTGCAGGGGCAAAAGATTCGACCTCAGCCATGGTCACTCGATACGTGTGGAATGCGGCGCCATTCTGTTGGTACCAACTGAGAAGAAATTCTTCATCATCCAACTGGTTCACAAATTCCCGTAACATTTCGATGCAAACTGCACTTGGCAAGAAAGTTAGTCCCATGATGTGACAATGTGATATTGCACCGGACACGTCAATCTTTCGTGAATGCAGGGGTTGCTGGACCAGTGCATGCCGATTTTCGTTACACCACAAACGTGTATTCTGAGCGTTTACGTCGCCAGAGAGGTGGCACCATGCTTCAACACTGAACCATATGTACTGCAATACTCCTGTCATCTGTGCAATAAATTGCTGAAACCAACGCAACATATAGTGCGTTTGTCTGTGTCACTAATATTCAGGTCCTGAAAAACGTAAACCTTTATGGGTACATGCTGGTTTTCTTCGCAGCTCTGCAAAGTGCGCTCCGTGACATTCCACACTCCTGAGATAAACCTCGAACAGACTTAACAGAACGGACCAACAATTGTTGTTTCACGTCAGTCCCTTTTTCTTCCGACAATGGAAGCTGTCCTCCATCGTGAAGATCCAAAACCGTTCCACTATGCTATCTTGTTCACTAACATCTGTGTGCAGAGTTTAGACGGCATATGCTGGTAACCAAACAGTTCAACAAACATTCGCTAACATGTCTTAATGCAACCAGTAATCCAATGTTGTTTCTCAAGATACACGAGCTCTCTGACAGAATGGCGATACATTGTCAGTAAACACTGATGGTTTTAAGTTTGAATGGAGTCACAGTCATATAAGACTTTCTGAAAGATATAATCTTCATTTGACTGTACGACAGGTTTTATTTCAAAATCTAGATTTCGACCTTAGGCCATTATCAGGTGTTATAACTGCAACAGATTAAACCACAATAAAAGTACAAATATCAGACAAAGTATCAGAAAAATAGCAGGTAAAACAGTTACATCAATGTATGGGCTGCGTGATTTGTTCTCTTACTTACATATTATAAATCATTGGACTTGAGTGGAAACCAAGCCATCGTCAAAACATGTATCTTCGGTTATATAAACCAATTTTGTCGAAATAAATGAGAGAACATTTGTGTAACATGCTAATTTACTGGAACTTATCATGACTCAGTTGATATGGTTGGAGAAAAATAAATGACCAAATAACAGGTTTTAAACTTTGCTACACTGTGTCCATGGAGGTAAGAATAGAGGGAGACGCCGTGACGTCACAGCTGTGAAGCTATGTGAAGCCGAGGATAGCCATCTCAATCCGACCAAAACATTGCTGCTGTAAGCTTGTGTGCATAGGCTCGCTTTTGGAAGGACTTTGCGCTATTATGGTGACTTGAGTGGTGTTCGGATGTACGAATCGTTCTGATTGTGATGCGAAATCGAAGGGAATAACATTTCATGTGTAAGTTGTCTCGTTAAGTGTGATTTTACAACTTCATTGTGAATGAACGTGTGCTACATCGGTACTTGTACTATAGCGTGTTTTCCTCCTGTATGATTTTAGATTTCCTAAAAATGAAAATCGGAAAGCTCTGTGGGAGAATGCCGTGAGGAGGAAGAATTGCCGTGCGTCTAAATGGAGCACTATATGTTCTCACCATTTCTGAGAAGAGGACATAGACAGAACTTCCCTTTAAACAGTAAGGCTCCGAGAAAATGCTGTACCATCAGTTTTCCCTACACACCCAAAACATTTGCAAAAGGTATGTTAATTCAAAGAATCAAATTCTTAGTTTTCAAGTTCACGTTTCAGTAAAATACGTACGTATCGTCGATAATCCAAGTGTTGAGTAACTCACTTTCTCTTCATCATGTACCAAATTAAAAGCTAACACTACATTAACTGGCGTAAAGTATAGGCCTAAACAGGACACTGTGTAGATTTTCCATTCTATGTACCGTATTTCAGTAAATATTGGTGGTAATGAACAGTGTTTCCCAGTAGTTTAACGTAACTGAAATGTCCCAGTACGTATAATAAACAAGATGTATTTATGGGGCTTTGGAGGGAGGGATAGCTAACTTAGTTTTCAGTTTCTATTATTTAGTTTGTGATACACGTTTATTACTGAATTAACAAAATTGTATCGTTTACATTGAAGGCTAGCTATTCGTAATATTTCATTGAAAACTATTTTTAATCAGAAGAAACGCGGAATTTCGCCTTTACGAGATTTTATTTTAAACAAAAACTTTGAAACAACCAATCTGATGACGTTACATGCGTATGTGGTGCAAATAGCGACTGTAATACACGCAGCGCTATAGCATACTGGCAATGTTTTGGTCAGAGTGTCATGGCAGCGAGCCACGCCCCCCCCCCGGCTTCAAAACGTAGTACGGCTGGGATACGTAGCGCCATCTCCCCTGATTCTTACCTCCATGACTGTGTCTAAGCAGCTACTGACGTAAACATAAATGAAACGATCCTCAAAGATTATCATAAAGACATTCCAGTTTTTACCATGCGGTCTGTGGTATGTCATGATGTCATGGGAACAGGTAGTGGGACTCCATTATATGAGCTTGTTACATCGTCTTTGAAGTGCGCAGAGGATACCAGTGTTTACATAATATGGCGTGAAGAGCCAAATTTCCAGCATGCATGTAAAAACGCGACTTACACCATTGTAATTAAAGATACATCAATGTACACTCTTGCAAGAGTGAAATATTTGATACATGGTGAATTTCAAAATAAGCTGTTATACATTGTTGTCAATTATAACCATGTTTCAAGAACTGACCAGTTACATAAAATAAATGGTCACTAACTTAGTTGGAATTTAAAACCCTTTACATAAAAGCGTAAATGATTGTTGTAAAAGGCTAAGTGTACAATCGTACAAAATGGGGAAAAAGGTGGGGGTACGATGGGGTAAATCGCGTTTTTACGCGCGTGCTGGGAAGTTGGCTCTTTACACCATATTATGTAAACCCTGGCATCCTCTGCCCACTTCAAAGGTATGTAACTAGCTTGTATAATAAAGAGTTCCACTACCTGTTCGCATCACATACCAAAGGTCGTATGGTGCAAACTGGAATGCCTTTACGATGATCTTCGACGATCATTTCACTTATGTTTGTGTCATTGGCTGCCTAGATACAGTGTAGTAAAGTTTAAAACCTGTGATTTGGTCATTTATTTTACCACAGCTTTACCAACTAAGTCATGATAACTGCCAGTAAATTAGCATATTGCACAAATGTTGTCGCATACATTGATTTAACTGTTTGCCTTCTATTTTTCTGTTGCTGTTGTACCACATGATAGTAACCTAAGACCGAGATCTAGATTGTGAAATAAAACCTGTTGTACAGTCAAATGGTGGTTATATCTTTCAGACAAAGAAAAACTGAACACTGCGCTCCAGCCACAGCGATGTGCGGAAACATTCTGTTGCGTCAAACGATGTTAAAGAGTGCAGTGTTGCCACGTCAAACGTCACGAATTATACAGTGCAATTTGAGCGGAACTGCTACACATGTTTGTGGGGCCGTTTTCGAATGGGATGCCCTGTACTTAAACTATTCAAGTTCGAACACCGGTACGTAAGTTACCTGAGAAGTCTGGAAATTGTATAATTTTTCCATCACATTTAGATATCTTGTTATTATGTTACAGTAAATGGAGCATTACGATATTCTAATTATTAACAGCCATCGATGTTTTTCTTAATCGTATTTTAGCTACTCAGTTTTTATTTCAAAAATCGTATACACTTGCAGTGTCTGTACTGTTGTGCTCTGATTTTCGCTCTGTTAACACGTATTTTGAAAATGACTGACGCTGCTTCCTGTTCTGTAGCGAAACACGCTCGTGGAACAGCGTTAAAATGTGGCAAGAAAGACTGTTCTCAAAGTTTTTCACAAACTTGTAGAAGAAAACCGGCTGAGAAGTTTTCTACCGCTTTATTAACTAAATTTGAGGTAATTTTGTGAGTGGGATATTAGCTGAATCGGTAACATTGTAGACTAGCGCAAAGCTCGCTGGTGCCAATCTCGCTTTGGTCTCTTTTTGTTCAATTTGAAATACCTAGAACTTTTCAGTACGAAATTCACCAAATATGTCCTAGCTTACACATGTCTAATCTTCATTTTCATAAGAAAAATGTATGCATTCTTGTTTCTAATTCCACGGAAATTCCAGTTTTCGTTGCAAAAATAAATTCTTGGTTGTCCAAGATTGCTCAGATTAAGAAAACAAAAAAAGTTAAAAGTTCTAGTACGAAAATGAAAAACCAGATACTATTTATCTGGACTATGTCAACTGTTTTACACCACAGCTGTGGTGTTACACGAACCAGAGTGATAATCGTCGTGGAAACATGCAAAACATGGCATCGAACACAACATACAAATGAAGCATTTTTACGGTTGCTGTTGTCCTGTATGTGAGGTAGTGGGCGAGTTGTGGCGCCCAGAAAATATTCCAAGTTCGTTGTTGGCAAGCCGGGGCTCGTCAGCAACTTGGTGGTGCTGAAGTTAGCCGGAGCAAGAGGGGCAGCCCCAGCACATGTGCCAGGCCGACCGCATGGCTGGGAATTGCATGTTGACGCTGTGTGGAGGACGGTGCTTTGTGTCGATGATGGAGATTTGTATGCTGGGAGTGCCAAATATGGCGGACTTTGTGAAACGATAATGGCAGACATTTCACAGTTCATGTAGAAATTAATAATAGCCAGATGAATCATGATACCTTAAAAAGAAACATGCACGATACCATTATTTGCACGACGATTCTGATGGTGTAATCAGATTTTCAATATATTTATTAGTTTAAAATTTAGTAACAGACTGCAAATTATACAAGTAACACCCAGCAACCAATTTCCAAAATCTAAACGGGTCATCCGATTTTGTCAACCGACGTGTGTTTAGAAAGCTAGTAGTGTAAACCTAAATTCGTATGAATTACAGGTATGTAACTTCAATAGAACATGAGTTGTTGGAGGTCAAAGTGGCTGGTTATTATCGATCGCGTCAGGCCATAAGTACTCCACAGTTACATGAAACTACGGTAGCAGCATGCTTATAAATATATATTTATTCGTCTATGTCTTTGTTTCTATCCGATATATATAATTCATGAAGAAATTGGTCATATATTTACTGTGTTTTAGAAAGCACAGAGACATTAGGCTACTGGCCTACTTTTGCTTCTATTGGTTTGATATATGCTTGCTTAATTTGTTTATGTATTTACTAATGTGTGTTAGAGCGTTTTTATGGTCCAGCCGTAGGAACATTTATTTAATTTCAAGTTATTTAAACGTAAATCCAGTATTTCGTATGTGTTTCAATATGTCTGTGACTGTGCATTGGCTCGGAGACATGGCACTCTAGCCAATCACAGCGCTCGTTACTACGGTAGGCGACTACTGAAGTCAATGGAGAGACTGTATGGAAGTGTGGGAGGAGCTTCTGGTCGTACAGGACAGGGGTGCTGGACAGGAAGGCGCGACGGATGGTTGCAGGAAATACTTGTAGAGTGTTGAGCAGTTTGCTCGTGGTCACAGGAGATAGAAATATTTCGTAGTGCCGACTTGTGCACTTGCTAGATTTCCGTGGCTTCTGCAGTGAAGACGTAGTATGCGTTTAGAAGTGAATATCTCGTGAGCTATGTTGTTGCTGGTAACTAATTACATGAAGTAGAAATCTATTGTTTCCCTGTTATTCAACTTATTTTTATTTAATTGCTGCACCATTGACACCAATAAGTGTTTCACAGTAATAAATGGCAATCTTAAAGGTACTTCTGCCATTGTACTCATCATTTAAAGTCGTTGAAAACCTGCAGATTTTATTTAATTGCAATCTTTCATTTCTAAATTTCTATGTTACATTCAAAATTCGCTATTGCCAAGTGATAGGAACCTTCGACCATTCAATTCATGTGTATTATCATATTGTGTACTGTAGACTCAGCAGTATTTGGCACGTAATGCGGCATCTACGTATCCCAGCCACTAGACAACGAAACCAGCCAAAACATTTAATATTTCAACTCTGTGTGAGGGTACATAGTTAGGGGCACTCGTCCCTGTTAACATACCTGACTGTATTCGGCGAGACAGCTTGGCTTCCGCTCCACACGAAACGAAATCCAATGAGATTCCAGGAAACGCGGAAATATATATGGTGTATCAGGTTTATTCTTACAATGTACACAATATAGGTAAAAAGCTTTTTTTTTTCTTTTTTGTGGGGTGGCGGGAGAAGGCTATCATTACACCCCCTGCCAAGTCTACTTTGGATCCACACCATCGCGTACAGTAATTTCAGGCTTGCTCTACAATATGATTTAACGATTGGCCCGCTACTGAAGCCGTACGCCTTCAGGCGTGCCCTTAGCAACCGTGCCGTTAATTCTCGGCATTGCGCGCGCCTCATTATGGAGGCAGCCGCCGGGGATCCGGCGCCTCCTCGTCTCATTATGAAGCCGGCCATTCTGTGAGACGAGAAGGCGCTGGGACGCGACGTGCGCCGAATGCCGCTCCAGCGCCTCCCCGCCGCCACACGCGACGCCGCCGCCCGTAATTCAAAGGCGCTTGTCGCCAGTCGCAGCGCCGGACGACACCTGAATAATTAACGGCCCAGCCGCAGCGTGGCGCGCGCGTCGTGCAGTGACGCCATTCACTCTCACTCCTGCTCTTCTTTTTTTCGGTTGCGCCCCCGCGCGTCGCTGACGCCCCCTTTCGCCCCTCGTCAGGCTGTCAGTGCGGTAGCGGATGTGTATTGTGTGGCCATATTTCGCAGCCGCGCTGACCCCGCGCGCCGTAACGGCCGCAGGCGCTGCGGTAACGGCCCTGTTGACATTGTCTGCGCCGCCCCACATCCCGCCACTGCCTAACTGCCCCTTATTGTCGTACCGTATATCTGGTGTCAGACCAATCGCAGGGTTTTGCAACGCTCTCGGCGGTATTTGAAGCTTTCTTCGTCTGCTGTTTTCGCCTGTATGCAGAAAACTGCTAATCACAGAGCTGCTGCCATGCGTATATTTCGTATATTACTCATCTTTTCCTATACCTTACCCCCATTCTTCTTAGAATTTCGAAGAGCTTCCATCATTTGACGTCTTCTAATGCTTTTCCCGGGTCGACAAATGTTATGAGCCTCTTGAGTTTTGTTCAGTCTTGCTTCCAGTATCAACTGCAACCTCAGATATGCCTCTCTGGTGCCTTCACATTTCTAAAACCAAATTGATCCTCATCTAATAGATCATCAATTTTCTACACCACACAGCGCCCCAAAGCAACCTGTCGGTTCTTTTCGGGGCTGATTAACATACTACGGCAGCTGTACAGGACAGAAACAGCGTACGCTTCTACTACTGTGTAGTTGTTACCCTGTCGAAATAAAAAAATAACGCTATACTGACAAGGGAACCTCCCCATCGCACCCCCCTCAGATTTAGTTATAACTTGGCACAGTGGATAGGCCTTGATAAACCGAACACAGATCAATTGAGAAAACAGGAAGAAGTTGTGTGAAACTGTGAAAAAATAAGCAAAATATACAAACTGAGTAGTCCATGGCGACATAGGCAACATCAAGGAGCGCGTGAGCTGAGGAACGCCGTGGTCCCGTGGTAGCGTGAGCAGCTGCAGAAGGAGAGGTTCTTGGTTCAAGTTTTCGCATAAGTGAAAATTTTACTTTCTTTATTTTTGCATAGTTATTATCCGTCCGTTCGTTCATTGACGTCTCTGTTCACTGTAATAAGTTTAGTGTCTGTGTTTTGCGACCGCATCGCAAAACCGTGCGATTAGTAGACGAAAGGACGTGCCTCTCCAATCGAAACCGAAAACATTTGATCGCAAGGTCATAGGTCAACCGATTCCTCCACAGGAAAACACATCTGATATATTCTATACGACACTGGTGACGGCATGTGCGTCACATGACAGGAATATGTTGTCGACCCACCTAACTTGTACACTTGGCGAATGGATAAAAAGATTCTTCTACCTTGCCCGATTTAGGTTTTCTTGTGGATGTGATAATCACTCCCAAAAAAGTGATGAAAACATAAGAGTTCGTCACATAAACTGAGAATAAAAAATTAAAGTTTTGACTCGATGGAAGATTTGAACCAAGGACCATTCGTTCCGCAGCTGCTAACGTTACCACGAGACCACGGCGCTCCTACAATCCAAGTGTCCTTGATGTTGCCTATCTTCCCATGGACTACTCAGTTTGTATATTTTGCTTATTTTTTCACAGTTCCACACGACTTCTTCCTGTTTTCTCAATTGATTTGTGTTCAGATTTTCAAGGCCTATCCAATGTGCCAACATATAACTAAATCTGAGGGGGGTGCGATGGGGAGGTTCCCTTGTGAGTGAAATTTTAACGGAGAGAGTAAAATTTACTCAGGTATTGACGTATTCACACAGTAAGATCTAATCCGTGTACCATAAACAGATGCGATAAAACTAAACTGTGCAGATAACACTTACAGGCTTATTATTGTATACCAACTTATATAAAAGTTTGCCCATTGATAGTGACCGGGCCAAATATCTCACGAAATAAGCATCAAACGAAAAAACCACAAAGAACGAAACTTGTGTAGCTTGAAGGGGGAAACCAGATGGCGCTATGGTTTGCCCGCTACATGGCGCTGCCATAGGTCAAACGGATATCAACTGCGTTTTTTTAAAAATAGGAACCCCCATTTTTTATTACATATTCGTGTAGTACGTAAAGAAATATGAATGTTTTAGTTGGACCACTTTTTTCCCTTTGTGATAGATGGCGCTGTAACAGTCACAAACATATGGCTCACAATTTTAGACGAAACGGTTGATAACAGGTAGGTTTTTTAAGTTAAAATACAGAATGTAGGTCCGTTTGAACATTTTATTTCGGTTGTTCCAATGTCATACATGTACCTTTGTGAACTTATTTCTGAGAACGCATGCTGTTACAGCGTGTAACGACATTCCTCTCAACAGTGAGTATTTCGCCTTCCGTAATGTTCGCACATGCATTGACAATGTGCTGACGCATGTTGTCAGGCGTTGTCACGATAGCAAATATACTTCAACTTTCCCCATAGAAAGAAATCCGGGGACGTCTGATCCGGTGAACGTGTGAGCCATGGTATGGTGCTTCGACGACGAATCCACCTGTCATGAAATATGCTATTCAATACCGCTTCAACCGCACGCGAGCTATGTGCCGGACATCCATAATGTTGGAAGTACATCGCCATTCTGTCATGCAGTGAAACATCTTGTAGTAACATCGCTAGAACATTACGTAGGAAATCAGCATACATTGCACCATTTAGATTGCCATTGATAAAATGGGGGCCAATTATCCCTCCTCCCATAATGCCGCACCATACATTAACCCGCCAAGGTCGCTGATGTTCCACTTGTCGCAACCATCGTGGGTTTTCCGTTGCTCGTGCTCACCGCTCCGGGCAGTGTGCGCGCATTGCTATGAGTTTGGTGAGCGCACTGCCACAATGAATACAGGTGTCGTTTATAACTGAAACATCTGGTTTGCGGCTGTACCGGTTTTTTCCGTCTCTAGTTTAAGTTGACTGCTCAAACCGCTCAAAATAACCGGTTTCTGAAATAAACGATTTTCGATTTTTCTTGCTATTATTCCAGCTTTAACTGGAGACTACGTCCAAATACTGAAAAATATTATTGTATTATTGTATAATATATTCTTGTATAATTGTATTATATGAATGTATCACAGCATTCATCGACTGCACAAGCAATACCTCCTTCTTTCCGCTGTAAATGCGCCCGTTTTGTACGAAACCTGTGTTTCAGGGGGTAACAAAATGCCTTATCTTCATATCAGATACGAATTTCTCTCTAGTTTCACCTGTTAATCACACCTTCTATACACATTTACTTGAAACTTCGTAATTTTGCGACTTTCTTTTCCCTGTAATCCACTGAATCTGTTAACCAGGTCGAAGAAGCCGGGGAATCAGTAATGTTCATCTCACTAACAATTCTAAGAGCTCACTGTTTTAGATCTTTCTGCATTGACTCACGAGGAGCTCTAAATCTTTCGAATACTTTTTCTTTCGCACTTTAGCGAGTTTCATTTGGGCGCATATTTTGTACTTCATGTAAGCCTTTCTTCCATTTATAGAAATTCATATTCGGATTTTACGAAACGAAACCGGCTTGGCTTTGTGCACTGCTTAACTCTAAGAGTTTTCTCCTTCCTTCATTCAACCCACTAGAAGCTATTACTTGACATGTTTTCGTTGATCTACAAAGATACTGTATTTTTAGTCTGTACTTCAATTAGCACGACAATCATCGTTCGAACCACAATTCACGGTATTGTCAGAGTTATTCCCTGTTCCCTCAATGTCTCCACAATTTCTAACAAAGTGTCGACATAGTTCGAATGAATCTCCAAGAAATTAACTAATAAATAACATATATTTAGGTCTCCGGGAGAAGTAGGTGACTTAAATCGGATACCATGTTCTTCATATTTCATCTCTGCAAGATTTTCCATTGTTAACACTTAGCGATACCGCAAAGGCAACTGCTTATTATTATGGACGTTAAATGAGTTGCAACTTCGATCAAATAGCAATAATCAACAAGTGTGTTGGAGAAACTATCAACGGAAAATGAACTTCGCTTTACAAACTACGTTCACGGTGTGTCGTGTGTTATCTGACAGACGTGCCGTCAAGCTGTGCTGCGCGAGCGCTGCCTACTGCAGCTACGGTAGTGGCGTACATTCTTACAGCCGCTTGGTGAGCCACTAATTTGATGATTTTCAATAGTTTTTCAAAAAATACTTGCGGTGTGTCTTAGCGGCTAAAATTATAACATTGCGTTTATTTCTTTGTATTCTTATGGTATACAAAATTTCGGAGGAGGTTTCTACATGTTGGATTTGATAGTACCCTTGGTAGTTCGTCTTAATATGGCACGGAACTCGTAGGACTATTTGATCTGATTGTGGCAGCTGCGGTAACGTGTCTTCACAGCAGAAGAACTTGTGTTTTAGAGAGTCAGAGCCCTTGCTGTGCGGGTCAAGCAAAAACATGGGGTTTCAAAGGGAATGGGCCGACCGCGCAATGGGCTCTGCTTTTCGTAGCCAATGTAACTGCGCATCTGCACAGTTTTTGGCAAATTGCTTATTTGCGTTAATTTGCCAGACAATGACTTCTAACGGCCAGCTCTTTTCTGGCTGAAAAGGGCTATGGGAGTCGTCATCTTGGCAAAAATTACTACCATCTGAATTAATTGCAATTACAACCAAAAAAATTATAGCTAATACCTCTGTGCTCCGGTGTCATATGGCGTAAGAATGTTGGTCGGCAAAAGATGGTAACCAACAGCGACAAAAGACGAGTGTCGCGATTTGTCAGTAACAGTTGGTTTCAAACCCGGCTGAAACTGATGCTGTCAGTGAATGTAGTTCCATCTCAACCGGATTTCCAGAAAACATCTGGAAGGAACCTACGTGCCAATGGCCATTGGTAATCTAGTGCCGGCCCAATGAGACGTTTAAGCTGCAGTGTGTGGAAGGTGTAGTTCAGGCCTGAGGTGGTTCTGCGATATTATGAGTTTGTTTCTAGTTTCATGGCTCGGTCCCAATCATTGACAGTGCAGTGAAAATGAACAGCTACATCCACATGACTACAGCCGGCCCCTGTGGCCGAGCGGTTTTAGGCGCTTCAGTCTGGAACCGCGCGACCGCTACGGTCGCAGGTTCGAATCCTGCCTCGGGCATGGCTTTGTGTGATGTCCTTAGGTTAGTTAGGTTTAAGTAGTTCTAAGTCTAGGAGACTAATGACCTCAGATGTTAAGTCCCATAGTGCTTAGAGCCATTTTAAACATTTTGAACCACATGACTACTCTGAAATTCCCACTTAAGTGCCTGGCAGAAGATTCAATGAAACCTTCTTGCGACTATTTTTCTATCGTTCCTCTCTCGAGATCGTGCCGCAAAAATGAATACTTAAATCCTTCCGTTGTTGTTGATGCAGCTCTCCATGTCACTCTATCCTGTGCAAGCTTCATCTCCTACTGCACCCTACATCCTTCTGAATCTGATTACTGTATTCATCTCTCGGTCTCCCTCTGCGATTTTTACTCTCAACGCTGCCCTCCAGTACTAAATTGGTAATCCCTTGATGCCTCGGAACATGTCCTACTAACCGATCCCTTCTTCTAGTCAAGTTGTGCCACAAATTTCTCTTCTCCCCAATTCTATTCAGTACCTCCTCATGTGATCTACCCATCTAACATCTAATCTTCAGCATTCTTCTGTAGCACCACATTTCGAAAGTTTCTATTCTCTTCTTGTCTGAACTATTTATCGTCCACGTTTCACTTCCATACATGGCCACACTCCATATAAATACTTTCAGAAACGACTTCCTGACATTTAAATTCATACTCGATGTTAACAAATTTCCCTTCTACAGAAACGCTTCCCTTGCCATTGCCAGTCTACATCTTATATCATCTCTACTTCGACAATCATCAGTTATTTTGCTTCCCAAATAGCAAAACTCATTTACTATAAGTGTCTAATTTCCTAAACTAATTCCCTCAGCATCACCTGATTTAATTTGACTACATTCGATTATCCTCGTTTTGCTTTTGTTGATGTTCATCTTATATCCTCCTTTCAAGACACTCTCCATTCTGTTCAACTTCCAGGTCCTTTGCTGTCTCTGACAGAATCAAAATGTCATCGGGAAACCTCAAAGTTTTTATTTCTTTTCCATGGACTTTAATTCCTAATACAATTTTTTTCTTTTGTTTCCTTTATTGCTTGCTCCTTCCGTACGAGTTATCATTTCTCTTATTTTATTATGGTGGCCATCTCTTCCTGTGTACGTTGGCGCCAATAACGTATGAGTATTTTCGGGTTAAGAGGAGAACGTTGGTGATTGAAATTTCATGAAAAGATCTCGCCACAACGAAAAACGCCTTTGTTTTATTTATTGATACCCGAACTCGCCAACCACATGCGTGACACTGTCTCCCCTATTTCACGATAGGACAAAACGAGCTGCCATTCTTTCAACTTTTTTGGTCTCCTTCATCAGTATTATCTGTTAAGGATCCCATACCGCAGAGAAATATTCTAGCACAGAACGGACAAGCATAGTGTCTCCCTAGTGGATTTGTAGCATGTTCTAAGTGTTATGCCAATAAAATGTATTCTTTGGTTTACCTTCTCCACAACATTAAATATGTGATCGTTCCACTGTAAGCTATTCGTAGCTGTAGTTCCTAGGTATCTGGTTGAATTGAAAGGTTTTAGATTTGTGGTTTATCGTGACAGAAATTTAGAAGATACCTTTTAGTACTCCTGTGGATGATTCCACACTTCTCATTATCTAGGTTCAATTGTAACTTTTTGCACCATAATTATATTTTATCTCAATCATTTTGCAATAGTTTTAATGTTGTGATGAATTTGCTTGATGGTAAAAATGTCATCAGAAAACAATCTAAGAGGACTGTACAGATTGACTCCTAAACGGTTTACATAGTTTAGGAACAGCAAAGGGCCTAGCACACTTCTTTGTGGAAAGCAAGACTCATTTCTGTTTTACTCGTTGGCTTTCCGTGGAGTACTACGAACTGTGACCTTTCTGACAGGAAATCACATATCCAGTCACACAATTGAGAAGAAACAGCATAGGCACGCTATTTGATTTGGAGGCTCTTGTGCGGAACGGTGTCAAAAGACTTCAGGAAAACCAGACAATTGGAATCAATTTGAGATCCGCTGTTGATAGCACTCACCACTTCGTGCGAATAGAGACCTGGTTGCGTTTCACAAGAACGATATTTGTACTGAGTCAACAGACCATTTTCTTGGAGATAACTCATGACGTTCGAATACAGTGTGTGTTCCAGAAACCTACTGCAAATCGACGTCCGTGATATCAGTCTGTAACTCGTCGGATTAACCCTACGTCCTTTCTTGAGTAGCCTGCCGGTGTGGTCGAGCGGTTCTAGGCGCTTCAGTCTTGAACCGCGCGACCGCTACGGTCGCGGGTTCGAATCCCTCGGGCATGGATGTGTGTGATGTCCTTATGTTAGTTAGGTTTAAGTAGTCCTACGTTCTAGGGGACTGATGACCTCAGATGTTAAGTCCCATAGTGTTCAGAGCCATTTGAACCATTTCTTGAGTACTGATGTCACTTCTGCGACCTTCCAGTCTTTAGGTACGGACCTTCGTCCTGTCAGCGGTTGTATATGACTGCTAAGTATGGAACTGTTGTGTCAGCATGCTCTGAATCTAGGTATTTGTGTCAACATTCTTATTGTGTAAGTATTGCCCTTTCTTCTATGTCTTCGCGATGAGTGTTCTGTGTACACACTCCTCTTCCAATTTGACAACAGCCATGTTCACTGGGTTACAGAGACTGTGTCGCATCTCCATCGGCACGTTAAATCAGTCGATCCTAGTCCCACAACAAATACCTGCGACAGTTTGGAACAGTAGGTTATATGTAGCAATGTGCATCCTATCAACTTCAAAACTCTGTGGGTTCTAATCGTTAGTGAGTCGCATCATCCGAATATGGTGTACCTGAAGAAACTTATGGACTCTCTTGTTCCCACGTGACAGATCCTTTTTGTCTGACGTACTTGATTGCTTAATGCATAATTGTTTAAGGAAAAAAAAACGAAAATTGTGTATTGCTCTGTGGCTGTTTTCTTTGTTTAAACGCCAGGGCAGAACTTTTTCGCACACCTACACGCAGAAATTAAATATATGCCAAGTTTTGGAGTGGTTTACTGATATTTGGTTGAAACGTCCCCTTAGAAAAATTATAAATGACTTTGCTTAAACTGACACACAGTAATTTTAGCGCAACGCAATCTAACTTTCAAAAATCCCTACAAAAGAATGGCCCTGACTAACATTAACCTATACCTTTCACAAATCACTTACCTCACAAAAATCTTCGTTAATCGAACTACTGCAATACAGCGAGCGCCACTACTGCCAGCTAAATAAAAGATTCAAACTACGGAAGGCACTAACTACTGATAGGCATAGTT
The DNA here is from genome assembly GCF_021461395.2 of Schistocerca americana. Taxonomy (NCBI): domain Eukaryota; kingdom Metazoa; phylum Arthropoda; class Insecta; order Orthoptera; family Acrididae; genus Schistocerca; species Schistocerca americana. The sequence goes on from NC_060119.1 coordinate 806,317,019, forward strand.
AGCAAATGAAAGATTTTAATAGAGAACAAACAATGTATTTACCTTAATAATCATAATATACATAGCAGTTCATGACATCCAGTCTTACAAATTTCAAAACTCCGCCATTTCTCTCCCCGCATCCACCACTGCTGGCGGCTCACCTCCAACTGCGCAACGCTACGCGCTGTTCACATCCAGCTGCCGCTGCCCAACACTACAATGGTAGACAACAATGCAAACTAGCCACAGACTGCACACAGCACAGCCAGTGATTTTCATACAGAGTGCTACGTGGCGTTACCAATAAGAAAACAGAAACAGTCTACTTACATAGCCCCCATGCTCCCCACAAAAAAAATTTACAAATTGTTTTGGGCACTGGCCAATAACGAGTTGATAAAATTTTTCATAATTACAATAACAAAGATATCAACTGCACATACGTATTGATACAATGTTGGTCAAAAGCTAAAATTTTCTCACAGTCCATAAAGACAGTCCTGATCATTCATCACAGTAAAACTGCCGTTTCTTTTCTCAAAGTCTGAGCAGTAAAAGACAATGCACACAGAAGTAGTGGATTTACATGCAGTCTTGAAGAAGTAGTGTTGTCCTTCCAACGGTAAGACAGTGCTGACTCTTGACATGCTGACAGGTAATGGGCCACAACAGAGCAAACCCACAACAGAGTCATTCGACGTTTTGAAGAATATTGGTAGGTAGGTCATCACAGAGCAGACCCACTGTAGTCCTGGTAGAGATTACGGTATTGGTGGGCCACCAGAGGTGCAGACCCACTGCAGTCCTTGTAGAAATATGGTATTGGTGGGTCATCAAAGATGCAGACCCACTGTAGTCCTTGTAGAGATGGCCAGCAGCCATCTGTTGTGACTGTGCAGGTGCACAATCACCATTGAAGAGTCTTGCGGATAATATAGCAAGTCCATAACCACCACTTGTGAACTCACAAAGTTTCTGGAATTGTCCTTAGAACCAGCAATGCTGTTATCCAGTCCCTTGCTGAATTATTAACACACGTGCAAACACTATCAATCCCTACTTCTCACATATTGTCCATATACTATGACCAACAGAAACGTGTGCAGTGAAATGTAACTTACAAGTTACTTAATCTGATGAACTGGTGTCCATTACAATTTTATAACATAAGAATACAATTACAAAGATACAGAATACAGCATTAAAGAACATAACAATACAGATAACATTTGTAGTAATAGGGGCTTTACAAAAGAATATAAATAAACATATACATCAGTGTTACAGGAATTATGACATAAGTAAATACATGAAAGATCAGAATAACTTTTGAAACATCAACTTCACACGTGAGCATTAAAACGAAACAGAGTAAATAATGTCTAAACATCTTTACAAAGTAAATAACATATTATCAGAAAAATTATACAACGTAACTCTCATGAGATAAACACATAAAGACAGGAAGAACACAAATACCCAAGGGTACACAAACACATAGTGGGATAACACAAGGAAAGGGCGGGGTTTGTTTTACTGCAGTATTTTGCAAACAAAACTTCCTTTACTTCTCAGAGATCTGCCTTCGTTCTTCATTATTTCCAAAAAGTCCCTTCTATACCTGCTTTCTATACTTTTTTTGTATAACTTCTCAATTCATTTCTTTCAATGCATCACAACTCATTCTCTTATATAGTCTACCCCCTCTTAAGCTAACTTAAATCTACTGAGCTCAGGTGCTAAACTAAAGGATGAGGCAATGCAGCAGCGCAAAACAATTAATACAAACAGCAATAAAAAAATGAAAATTGTCAAAGCAAGCTACAGTAAATATAAATTACCAAGCAAATGCAACATTACAACTAATATGAGCCAATGTGCAGCAACAAGGAAAATAAATCAGTAGTAAAACTGGCTTAACACAGTAATACAAAGTGAAATTTAGTAGCACTATGCCTGGCAAACAGCAGCAGCAAATGCAATAACTTGTATCTAAACATGACAAAGCTCAAGCAGAAAAGTGTTACAGTAAAGACAACAATGCAGATAAGGGAACTGTCTAATCACATCTTAATGTCTATGTCATTAAAGTGGTGCACCACAAAAACTTATTCTATGAAATAAATTACCAAATACTTGAAAAGAAAATTATGTATGCAGTTCCTGTGAATGGAAATGTCTTTTGGTGCTCCATCATTTTTTTTGGAAGTATCACAAAATTATTACTTACTGGATGTGTAGACAGAAAATATCTATATTAGTACATCTATAAAATTTTATTTTAACCAATGCTGCAGTGCAGCTAGAAACTAGATATTAGACAAAATGAGCAAACTCTCAACTAGAAAGACAGTAGTCATAATCAGGTGTATAGACAAAAAATATTTCTCGTCATTTCATTTCAGTAAATATCATAAATTAAGAACTCTACAGTGTAATCATGTTTTCAAGTTTGAGGGTGTCATATTTACGATGCTTTCTACAAAGGAATGTCTATAGTGAGGATAATGGACTCTTTTTTTTTTCTTCTCCACCTGTGCCTCTGAAAGACACACACTAATGGCTTTTTTCCAGGCATCTGTCACGCAGCTGGGTGCCCACGATGCCTTACGTGAAGGTGGTCATTTAATTTTCTTACCGAAATATATACGACAGCAGTTTCCGCTACAGTGACAGTCTCATACAAAAATATTTCACAGGTCAAGAATTTGTGTTACAAATCTGTAGAAACAAAATCCTATTGATATAACAGTGTCCAAAAAATTTTCGTCAGCATTGTAATACATTCACGCATTTACATACATTTCATAACTCTTAAAGTACGATTCTTGGTTTCCAACAACCTTTTTCACAAACCAGAGTCCATAACCACTACTCATTATTCTTTACCTTATTCTTTGACACATCTTCAATATTTCATCATAACAGATACGTAGCATAATCAAATAACTCATATAGCATCAGCTTATTGATCATAAACATTCTGCAACAGCATAATACACATAGTCATCGTAATAATAACATCATAACACCTCAGTCAAATCTCAAAAACGTCGTAGCTTTCTGCAATAATGTTAAAACCTAAATAAAAAACCTCTGCTCATTTCAACAGTGTCATCTACCCCCAACGTACTTTAAAAATCATGATCCCATACCAAATACATTATTCAGAGCTCTCATAGTATCACAATGGTTCCGAAAACATACGAACAGTTCACAAAGTACAGACGAAATACAATTTCATAAGTGTGAAGTTATCAATCTGTGTAATTGCGTAAACATGTGTCACTGATGTAGTAAAAAAATGTTTGTTTCTCTGTTAAATAATCAGATAGCTGTGTAATTTATGTGTTAGAGAAATATGGTACCGATGTATAAAGTTGTATAAGCAAATACCATATTAGCTAGGGCTCCTTGTGCTTGCCAAACACATGGTACACAAAGTAGGCGTGTACCCCCTGAGGATTAATGTAATTATGCCCTCAGGTGTTACAGATTACAGCAATGAAATGAAATGTATCACGGAAAACCTTTGTATCATTGTACTTTAAATATCTTTAAAAATAAATGATTTAAGTGCAAAATTAATCACTCGAATACGTGTACTGTAGCGCTAAACTGTGCGTCTTGTTGTAAGATAATCTCTGTGGAAGTGTCGTAGTTATCGTCCTCTGTAAGCAAAGTTCTGCTGAAATCAATGTACTTACCTCATCATAAACAAAAGTGAAATGCTTTGCGTATAGATATCTTAGTTATTACGCTTATTGCCGTGATGAAGAAAGTACTGTGCTGTAACGTATTGTTGTGCTACGAAAAAGACTGTCTCATTGTAGCTATACCACAAAAGTTACTACTAAAACGTGTTTTAATTTCCAGAATAATTCAGAAAAACTGTGCAGATATAAAACAGAAACACCGCAAAAGCAACATTGTAAATTGTCACTCATTAGTAGCGTCGTGATAAAATCATGTAGCTGTCACATAAACTAACCACTGTGTCATCTGGTATCTCACAGAAAGTAATTTAAATCCAGAATGTATTTTCAAGTAAACCAAAATGTTGCATTAAAATCTCATTAGCAGTACCAGTATATGTTCTAAGTATGTAAGCCTTATAGTCGTTACGTAATCGTGCAACTAACAAGCTAGAATGTACACACACAATAACACTGTGACGTCTGTTCACTATAACAATGTATTCGTAATTTCTGTTTAAATAAGTTCTCTTGGTTCTTGATTGGGTATTTAACTTCAAACATTGTTGCATGGTAACAGTTTCTAAGTCTGACAATGCATACTAGAAATGTGAAGTGAAAAGTTTTATGGCAAAGACAAAGTTAAAAAGTAGATTATCTTTCAATAAACGGTTTTACATGTGAAATGTGGTGTAAACCTTTACTCTTCCTAGTACGCAGAGTTTCAACTTCAACGCAATTATCATGTGCTATACGTCGGATTCTGTGAGGTCCATTGTAAACTAGAAAGAATTTGTGACTCAAGTGTTTCTTCTTATGTGACAATGAATGAGCTTTAATGAGAATTTTCTGACCAATATATAATTTCTTTGCATTTGCTTTACCGTGTAGTTTTCTCCTTTTGTCTGCTGCAGATTTTATATTTTTAAGAGCCAAATCAATTATGTCTTTGTGTCGAAGTTTACGTATATTCGGGAAAGGTACAAGCTCTCTGATTCTGTTCGGTGGTTCTTCATTCTTCAGTACAAGAGTAGGTGGTAAAGCAATGGAATCATGAGGCATTTCATTCAGCACATTTTGAAATAAGTGTAAATATCTGTCCCAATGCTGATGCTTTCTGTGACAATAAAGTCTCCAAAGCTTATTGATTTCTTTCATAATCCGTTCAGATGGGTTACAATGTGGTGAGTACAATGAAATAAAAACAGGTTTAATTTTATGATTCCGAAGCATGCGTGACCAAACAGCAGATCTGAATTGCGGTCCGTTATCTGAAATGACTTTACTAACGTGTCCAACTTCACGTAAGAAATTTTTAACAAAGGCGTTGGATACAGACCGTCCAGTGGCTTTACGTAACGGTGTGAAAGAAACAAATTTTGAAGTAAGTTCAATAGCGACTAGAACGTACGAAAATCCATTAGATGTTCTGACAAGCGGTCCCAAGAGATCAACAGCAGCAAATTCTTTTAATTTAGAAGGAATAATAGGAAACAACGGAGCACGATGTGTGATAGTAGATGGTTTCGCCTTTTGACAAAGTTTAGAAATAGACAAGACTCTTTGAATTCTCTTTTCCAAATTGTTAAAATAACAAGTCGTTCGAAGAATATGATAACATTTTCGTGGACCAAAATGTGCGTAGCTGAAATGAATGTACCAAATGGGCTTATTAACAAAATCGTCTGGAATGCAAAGTACCCATAGCTTGTCATCAACAGTGCAGCGTTTGAAGAGTATGTTGTTTCTAACCAGGTAATAATGCCGAATCTGAGTGTGTGTCTTTTCATGCCTTTACTTTTGATGTCTTTCCAAATCGGATCTTTATCTTGTTCATGAGCAATGTCCTTTAAAGATGTGGAGATGAAATTTTCAAAGGCGACTTTCCGAATGTAAAGAATACTGAAATTTTTCTCGAGGTTGCCTTCTGTGTTACTTTTCTCAAGCCCAGCCGGTGTGCGTGACAGTGCGTCCGCAACAATGTTTTCCCTGCCGGGAATGTAGACTATTGTGAAGTGGAATTCTTGCAGAAATAATGCCCAACGTTTTAACCTGTCATGTTTTAATTTTGAAGACATAAGAAATTGTAATGCACGATGATCACTGTATACTTTTACGTGCTTACCAGTAAGAAAGAAACGGAATTTGTTAAATGCCCAAACGATAGCTAAAGCTTCTAATTCAGTAACGGAATAATTTTTTTCAGATTTTGTTAGCACTCGGCTAGCAAAAGCAATGGTTTTCTGAACGGTAGTGTCATTTTCTATGGCTTCTTGAAATAAATGGGCACCAAGACCGACTTTAGAAGACTCCGTACTAAGGCAGAAATCTTGTGACAGATCTGGATGAGCTAGTATTGGCGCGTTAAGTAGCGATTCTTTCAAAGAATTGAATTCCAACTGTGCTTGTTCGTCCCAGTTCCAAATAGTATTTTTTCCAGTCAGAGAACAAAGTTTTGGTGTAACAAGAATTTGCATATTCAGAAAACGACAGTAAAAATTTACGAGGCCTAGAAAACTGTGGACTTGTTTTTTTGTGGATGGAACTGGAATGGCTCTGATTGCTTCTAACTTTTCAGGATCCGGCTGAATGCCTTCAGAAGAAATAATATGTCCCAAAAACTTCACCTTTGTCCTACCGAACTCAGATTTTTCCATGTTAACTGTAATTCCAGATTCTGCAAAAATATGTAACACACTGTTGAGGATGCGATTATGTTGTTTCCATGAGGCTTCTGCTATCAGAATATCGTCCACATATCAGGTGATGTGACGTTTTAAGAACTCAGGTAATATGGAATTTAGCCCGTGAATGAATACTGCCGAAGAAATGTTCAAACCAAAAGGAAGTTTCCGAAACTGATAACAAACGCCGAAACAAAGGAAAGCTGTGTATTTTCTACATTCTGGATGAAGTTCGATCTGATAAAGGCTGGATCTGAGATCAATGGAGGACAACACTTTTATACCATTAAAATTTTGAAGAAGTACTTCCAACGTTTGCGGCCTGTCTGTTTCAGGAATAATGATAGTATTGATTTGTCTCGAATCTAAGACAAGCCTGATCGATCCATTTTTCTTGTCAACAACATGTAATGGATTGTTGTATGAGCTTACTGCAGGCTCAATAATGCCCTCGTCAAGCATAGATTGTATTTCTGTTCTAACACGGTCCCTATAATGTGCTGGAATTATGTATGGTCTAACACAAAATTTAGTATGCTCACGAACACGAAATTGGTATTGAAATCCCTTGGTTGTTCCTGTTTTGTGAGTAAAAACTGTGGAATGTGCTTGTAAAATCTCAAAAAGGTCCTGCCTATCAGTGTCATTACAATTCTCAATTGTTTGAATTTTATTCTGAATTAACTCATTAGTATCAAATGTGTCGTCGATATCACCCCTGTCAGTACTTGCAGAGTGATTGTTAGTGTCTAGTTCCGTAGAAAATTCCGAACTGTTGTCTAACAGAAGGTAAAGCCGATTAATTTCCTCGTCATGGTTTGAGAGACAATCTTCAAATTTCAAAGCTGTTGACTTACCTTCTTTCTCTAAACTTATTTCAGCATCGTGAAAGTTTAAGATTGCTTTGTATTCATTCAAAAAGTCTACTCCCAATATGATTTCCGTCGACAATAATGGAACAATAAGAAAGTTCATAGAGAAGCTGTGGCTTTTACAAAAGAATTCTAAGTTCGTTTGTTGGCGTACATCTACACTTTTTCCAAAGATTGCACATTGTAATTTAATTTTACGTAACGGGAGTGTGGGACAATCGTTCGATTTGTTGCATTTGCTAAAGGCTGTTTCACTAATTACTGAAATGGGACTGCCAGAGTCAAGTACTGCCGTAAATTTTACGTCATTTACTTTAATGTGAATCACAGGATATGCAATGTTGTTATGTTTTACGTCGTGCTCCTGGAGTAAGATGTCCCTAATGTCTTCCATTTTTACGTAATTACTAGCTACGGCAGCTGCGTCGTCAGTTTCATAAGTACGTTTTGTGGCTGCCAGCGGTTTGAGTCGTTGCCTATTGTGTCTTTGTTGGAGCGCGTCGTTATTGGGATTTGGAGACCTAACTTCTACAAATTCACCTTGTCGAGAGGGCCCTGCTCTGTTTGAATCCCGCCAGTTCTGATGAAATTCACGTCTGTCGTTATTATTATATCGTCTGTCGTCATGTCGGTAGTTCCTGTAGTTTCTTTCTTGTCCGTTAAGTGGTGTAGAATTTCTCCCTGAATTATCACTGCACGGTGGACCGTTGCATCTGAAGTTATTCTGTCTCCCGTGATAATAATAGCTGTGGTTGCCAAATTGTCTGTTTCTATGATTGTCTCTGTCATATTCATTACTATGGAAATGCGATCTTTCTCTGTAACTGTTACTCTGCCAACGGTTGTCATACGGGTGGTGTCTCTTTTGGTCACGATTTACGTTGTAAGAATAGCCTTGTCGTGTCCAGTTATTATTTCTGTCATCGCGGAATTCTGACAGATGTGACCTGTAATTGTTGTGCTCCTGTTTTCGCGTTCCGCGATTGTCAGTGTCCCTGTAAGAGTCCCTGAAAAGCTTCATGTCGTTTTTGCAACGTCCTGCCAGAATAATATGTCGTAAATGTTCAGGTAATTTGATTAAGCAAATGCGGATGAGTTCTGAGGGGCTGTATGGGTTTGACAGGTACTGATTCTTGCGCAACATGTCTTTAAAATATTTCACAAGACTGGAATATTCAGATTGTTCGAAACGTTTCATCATTATGATGCTATGTTTTACGCGGTCTTGTGTAGCTTGAGACCAATATGCTGAGAGGAAGGCATGGTAAAATTCTCCTTCACTGTGACAATCGCGAATGACCGATCGCATTCTTACAGCTGGTTCATTCTCTAAATAGCCACACATTAATTCTAATCTGTGCTCTAATAACCAGTTGGGAGGAAAACAATGAGAGAATTGATGGAGCCACGCTTGTGGATGAATGTCGTTGCCAGAATTCTTAAGTGTTTTAAATTTACGTGTAGTAATGAACAGCTTATAGTCAAAATCATCATGTCGGCGAGTCGCATATCGGTCATTGTTACGTCGTTTCGGCGGTTCCATTTCAAAATTCGGTGCACTTTGCCAATTTCTTTCATAATTTCCGAAATGCGCTGTGTTATTATTTTGTGGCTGTTCCGTATTTGTATGTCCCTCTTCCCATATTTGGGCGCGAGTGTCCTCTGAAATACGTAATTCTTGTATTACCTGTGTCAGCTGGTCTTGTACTTCCCGGATTTCTCTTTGGTGTTGCGTATTAATTTTATTCCGATTTTGTTTGGATTTCCTAACTTGTTCGCACTCTTCTGTGTCATTAAAGGCTACCGGTTTTGTGTCATTCAGATTATCATCTACCTTCGTAGATAAATTATTTAGCTGATCCGAAAGTTCAACTACTTTCTCTGATAATGAACTAATTTCCTCCATGTGTCTTTCTGAACCAATTTTCAGAGTATCTACTGTGTCCTTTAAGTTTTCCAGAGTTTTTGCGAGTTGCGTAACCGAATCGGTAGATGCAACTGAGTCAATTTTAGCTTGCAAGGTCTCCTAATTTTCATGAACAATAGTTTGCAGTTCTTTTATGGCTGCTTCGTGATTCTGTAATGCATTTTCATGACGCGAAAAATAGGTTGGAAATGCTCGCAAATTTGTGTTTTTACGTCATTACAGACTTTTTGACATTTCGATTCGATTTTGTGTAACTCAGTAGTTAAATCTTCACGTGTTTGTTCAAGCGTGGTGTGAAGATTTTGTTCCATTGCATCTAACTGTTGCTGTGTTTGTCTCTGGTGTTGTTCCATTGTGTCTAACTTTTGAAGATTTCGTCCCATTTGTTTCTGATTTTGCTCAAGCGTTGTGTGTAACTTTTGTAGCCTTTGTCCCATTTGTTGCATTAACTGTAATAACAATGCACTGGTGTCTGAAACATGTGCCTCAGTGCTTTTCGGCAGTGAAGTTGCACCGGCAACATTCACATTTTGACAAGCAGAAAATGTGTCTTGACTTATTTGAGAAAACGGTGAGGACCCAAAACCAGAATCTACAGTATTTGCAAGATTGTGTCCTGTCATTTCGGATTCCTGAGGCGAACTGTTGCTGACCGATCGATCGATAATGCTTCCCCGTTCACTAATTGTTTCACTGTCTACACCATTATTTGCCGCACGCTCCATTTCCCTATGCACAATTACCAAATTACTACTTTGAACATTAGTTAATTCATTACTCGGTGGCGCTAACACACTGCTTTCGTCTTCACTGTCATTTCTCAGTTTACTTTGGACCCTAGTATTACGTTTTTCACACGCCATAATAGCTACACTAATTACACAAACTACAAGAAAAAAAAATCAGAAGATTCCAGTGAGGTATCCTGGGCTAAGGGTCGACATATGAAACGTCCCCTTAGAAAAATTATACATGACTGTGCTTAAACTGACACACAGTAATTTTAGCGCAACGCAATCTGACTTTCAAAACCTTCGTTACTCGAACTACTGCAATACAGCGAGCGCCACTACTGCCAGCTAAATAAAAGATTCAAACTACGGAAGGCACTAACTACTGATAGGCATAGTTAGCAAATGAAAGATTTTAATAGAGAACAAACAATGTATTTATCTTAATAGTGTTGAAAAATCATAATATACATAGCAGTTCATGACATCCAGTCTTACAAATTTCAAAACTCCGCCATTTCTCTCCCCACATCCACCACTGCTGGCGGCTCACCTCCAACTGCACAACGCTACGCGCTGTTAACATCCAGCTGCCCAACACTACAATGGCAGACAACAATGCAAACTAGCCACAGACTGCACACAGCACAGCCAGTGATTTTCATACAGAGCGCTACGTGGCGTTACCGATAAGAAAACAGAAACAGCCTACTTACATGGTGACCCACCCTAAGGTTGGCGTATCTATAATTCGCGTGGGTTGGTGTGTGCAAAGTTTTTAAAAAAAGAAACATATCTGTATAGAATGAGTTTCTTCTCAAAACTAAAGTGACATTAGTGTGGAGGGAAGATGAATCCCTGGACTCATAATCTGCAAGACTCTAATTCAAGTCCCCTGGGGGCCATTGGGTTAATGCAAGTTCGCTAATTTATGGCAGGTGATAGCTGGGACCGTTCCTTTAAGTAGCGCTAGATATAAGATTTTTCCGTAATATTTCCGGGTTTTGTCTTTGCAATTACTTAGCAGTTAATGATCTGTTAGATGAAGGAACAATCAAATACAATGAAAAATAAATAAAAGCAGAAAAGGATGAGACGTAACACCCATACTTTCCAACTGTGGAAGTATGTTCCGCCTATGCAACTAAATGAAAGGCAGTTTGTTTTTTGCCATATGCGTTTCGCTTCTTTTATTGATGAAGCATCTTCAGTGGCCTATAATACATGTTTCTTTTTGTACAGTTAATAAATGTATTGTGTGGTGGTTACAATATGTTGCTGCGTTACATTTTGTTATTTTTTGTCTTGTTTATCAGACTAGAAACAACTTTTGTAGAAGAAATTTCGTGAGGTTAAATTACCGTTCGGTGTTACGATTTCCAGTGTTGTTAGTCCATATCTGTGATCCTATGTTGATTCGGTCCACATGCTTCAGCTGGGGTGGCACAAAAAAACAAATAATTTGCAGAAAAGACTTGGCTAAAAAATGAAATAAAATCTTTTATACGAAAATATTCATGCTTGATAGAGTTTTATGTAATAAACATGTGAAGTTATCTGCATTTATTAACAACCCAACAGTGATGATCAATACAATACAAAAAACTGAACACATCACAGAAAGAACATTGCAATATACACAGAGCCACAAAAACGAAAAATTAGAGCACTCACTAACAAAAATGACCAGAAAGAAAAACACGACGAAGTACAACGCACCCACCACCACAAATTCCACCCAAAACCAATAAACATCACAGATACAGAATAAACAGGGAAAGAATCACAGCTATTAGAGAAAGGGCTCAAACACAACATCAGTACAAAAATAGATAACCACTACATAGAAAACCTGATTGTAGAAACAAAAAACATCCTGACAGAGGAAGAGAAGAAAGAGAACAACATTATAAATATATGGCTAATACGAGAACTAGTGAAGAAGTAAATAAATAACATAGTCAGCATACCAAAGAAAGAACAAAACAGTACATTTCAAATAGAAAGAAACACCACTAAAAATTAAAAGAAAACCTAAAAGC